>NW_027498053.1:0-147740 GCF_021521415.1 Bidens hawaiensis
AGATCCAAAACCAAGCAAATCTTAAAGGTATGTTGTAGATTAAAAATAAGGTTTTTGTGTTAGATTGTGTAAGATTCAAAGATTTAGATGGATCGGGTGTTGCTAAAACGAAAAAGAAAAGGTGTGAACTTTAAAGTAAGAAAGTTACTTGGGTTTAGTCGGTTTGAACAAGTGTTGTTTGGGTCGTACCGAGCAACGAAATGGAGTTGTTATAGCCCGAAACTTGTCCCAACGATAAACCAGGCATAACATGACGCAAGAAGGGGCAAAATAGGACCCAAATCGAGCCGAGCCGGAACCAAATGAGCCAAATGGAACATTCGACTCGAACGGGAGATTCGAATCGAATGGCAGATTCGGCTTCGTTAAAGTTATAAGTTTGGATCGTCAACTTAAGAATAATATGAGATACTTAGAATAAAGAATTAATATGTGTAATTATTAAACAGTTAGCCGTGCTCAATTGAAGAAGGGTATTACTATTAGTTCCAAGAGGACCCAACCGCAAGTGAGTTCTAGCCCCCTTTTTCCTTTAAACGTTTTGGGGCTGTATGCATACTCGTATGTGAAAGAACAGACATATGCAATTTTACTTAATGATATATATATATATATATATATATATATATATATATATATCTATATATATATATATATATCTTGTATGAACGTGTTTATATATTAATTTATTAATATATATTTAGAATGTTTGAATGTTAGTTAATAGAACAGAGAGAGTTAGGGAACAAACCCTACTAATGCTTGCGTAGAAGTATATATGAATATAAAAGAGTATGAATGCTATGTATAAAAGAATTAGTATGCGTTCATGCATAGAACCTTTGGGCCTCATGTATGCACAATAAGTTAGGATGGCAAATCCCTCTAACTTTATATGGCTCGGTTATGAGCAAGGAAAGATGGCTCTGTTAGGAGCTAGAATAGACGGTTCGGTTATGAGCAAGGATAGGAGGCTCGGTTATGAGCAAGAATAGGAGGCTTGGTTATGAGAAAGAGTAGGAGGCTCGGTATGAGCAGGAATAGGAGGCTCAGTTATGAGCAAGCGCATATGAATATAATTATGAATTGAATGATAAACAGACATAGAGGAAGTAAATAAAGATTATAAACGTTATGATATGTATAATGTATGGAAGATGTGATTATTTACAAATCATATGTTTTCAGATGTATTTACAAATCATATGTTATGAAAAGTAAAGAAACGTTAGAACTCACTCTGCGTATAGCTGACTTTTAGTATGCATCCAGGTATTGTTATGACGTGGCAAGCTCAAGGTGCGTACGAGGCTATCCATATTGAAGAATAGATAGAAAAGGAAGTTGTTATATAAAAAGTTGTAAATTTCCGCTGCGATATGTATAGACTTTTGCTGTAACAAACTACGTTTATGAGTAAATCCAACGCTAAAATAGGGTACCCGGGCTCGAGGTGTTACAAGTTGGTATAAGGCAAAAGTTTGAGAGATTTAAGCATCCTTACATGCTTAGACTCAAACAAGGAATGTGACCAAAGAAGAAAGACAATATGGATAGCCGTATGCCACTCAAGCAAGCTTAATACGTGAATTACCCTACGTATAATGTAGGGATAAGTAAGAAGGTTATATGAATTGTTAGAGATAGGATTGCTTGCTTATATTTGAAATGTTTGATTGTCTAACTGCTTTAAGTTGAACCAAGCACAAGTAGACTCACGAAAGGAAGTGTATAGGACATTGAAAGTAATGTGAGCAGCTAATCCCAGATGGCCATTGTTATTACCTGCAGCCTTACTATCCTTGTACTAAATAGTTCCTCACGTGATGATGTTTGTGTTTTTCCTTAGAATTCTGATGGCTGGTGCCAAGACTATGGCTGGGCAAGGAGGGCGTACGGGGCGTCGTGGTAGGCCCCATATCAACCGAGTACCCTCTGAAGAACTGATTACTGAGCCTAGTGAAGACAGAAGCATGACTTGAGAGAGGAAGAGTATCTGCTCGATCCTGCTATTCAAGCTGCGATTACTCAAGCAGTTGCTGCTGCAGTGAAGAATCTCCAATCCGACAAGTCTATTGAAAGCCGTACCAAGACTGTTGGGAAGACTAGGGAGAGTAGTAAGAAGGATACTAAGACTGAGGTTGAGGCATCAAGCGAAGTTCGTTCTGTGAAGGTTAATTATGGTAAGAGGGACCGGGGTGGTTGCAACTATAGAACTTTCAAATGTTGTGACCCGCCTCAGCGTACCTGTGTGTTGCGATCGCTACCCTTCAGTGGATAACCGCAATGGATAAGGTTATCCGCATTATCGAGTGCCGTCCCGACCAAGCTGTGGGCTTCGCTACTCAGTCATTTGGTGAAGATGCTATGTTCTGGTGGGAAACTGTTGAGCAAAGAAGGACTGCTGCTGAAATCAAGGCTATGAAGTGGGAGGATCTGAGAGAGATGGCAATGAAGAAGTTTTTTGCTGATGCGGAAGTTGAGAGGGCAGAGATGAGGTTTCTGAACTTGAAAGTGGGGAAAATGACACATTCGACTCTGTCGTCGATCTAGTAGAGATGGTTTACGACGATCTGGCTGTGGATGAGGTGTAGGTGGAAGAGAAGAAAGGAAAGAAGCCAATCTCCTAGAAGACAGATACTGGAAGTGGTGAGCCACCCAAGAAAAAGACAAAAACGAATGAGCATTCTTTTTGTAACAACGGTGGAAAGAAACACTCGGGAGAGTGTAGGTTGGGGTCAAACGCATGTTACAGATGCCGGAAGATGGTACACTTATCTTGGGAATGTAAGAAGGACAACAAGTGTTTCAGTTGTGGGGACGCTGGTCACAAGGCTTATGAATGCAAGAAGCCCAAAGAAAGAGGGGAGAATCGGAAAGAAGGTGTAGATTTAGAGTTCCCTGTCAATGAAGGAAGCTGGAAGAAGGAGCATTCAAGAAGAATGTGCTATTTTGTTTATGTATTATGTTATGTATGACTTTAAAGATTTCGTGCTTACTGTTTAAATTTAAAATTTAGACTCATGTTTGAATGTGATGTTTATGGATTGAATTATGATATGAATGAATCTTTGCGAACGGCAACCATGTGATTCATGAGCGTATAAGCCAAGTAAACGGTACCATTAGAATAGTATTATACAATGCCCCTTAAAAGATGAGACGAGACTCGTAAAGTCAGTACAAGAAGCCTATCATCGAGGGCTTCATGGACAAGCTACCTTGAGCAGCTAACACACATTAACACCACTCGGTGACTGCAATATCAAGAGTAAGAAGGATAAACCGGTAAGCTAGGAAGCTAAGACAGTTGAAAGCTCACGAAAGTACATACCCGACGCATGATCTAGAGTTAGCAGCTATAGTGCATGCTCTTAAGATCTGGAGACATTACTTGTATTGTACTAAGTGTACTATCTATATGGACCATAACAGTTTGAAATACTTTTTCGAGTAGAAAGAGTTGAATATGAGGCAGAGAAGATGGCTAGAGTTGATTAAGGATTATGACTGTGATATCAAGTATTACTCGGGAAAGGCTAATGTGGTCGCTGACGCCTTAAGCCGGAAGAACGAAGAAGTGATAGCGACAGTGAAGTCTTACAAGTTGATTATTCGTTTTAGAAAGAGGGGAAAACTGAGTCCAAGGTACAACGGACCGTTCAGAAGTGTAGCTCATGTGGGAGAAGTGGCTTATAAGCTAGACCCGCCTGAGGAGCTGGAAGGAATCCACTCTACCTTCCATGTTTCCCATCTGAGAAAGTGTCTAGCTGATGATACGTCCCACGCACCTCTCCCAGACATTGAGGTAGACAAACAACTAAATTACGTCGAGCAGCCTATCGAAATAGTGGATCGCAAGGAAAAGAATCTTCGTCGCAAGGTCATTCCGTTAGTAAAAGTGTTATGGAAGCATCGTAAGGGATCAAATGCTACTTGGGAGGTTGAGGAGGAGATGCATAAATTTTACCCTAGCTTATTTGTGTAATAGATAGGTTTCGGGGACGAAACATTTTTAAGGAGGAAAGACTTGTAACATCCGTGTTTTAAGAGTATTATAATAAGAGAAGTTCTTATTTATTTATTGTGTGTCGTGATTTATTTCGGATAAATAATCATGGGATGGAGTGTTAAGTTTAGATCGTTATATGGACTTGAGAATGGTTACGGGCCTAAGGTTCATGAGCTTGGGAGTATTTAAGCTCCTACTCCCCATAAAGACTCCAAGCATCCTCATTCATCCATCTTTAACATCCAGAAACATACTCCCTCTGTACACACACAAACACACCCTCCTTTTCCTTCCATATTTCATCCAAGGTCTAAGGTGTAGCAAGTTAATCCTTACCCAAACAACAAGAAAACCCGTCTAGATTTGCAAGTAGTTCAAGATCCAAAACCAAGCCAAATCTTAAAGGTATTTTGTAGATTTAAAATTAGGGTTTTGTGTTAGATTGTGTAAGATTCAAAGATTTAGATGGATCGGGTCTTGCTAAAAAGAAAAAGAAAAGTGTGCACTTTAAAGTAAGAAAGTTACTTGGGTTTAGTCGGTTTGAACAAGTGTTGTTTGGGTCGTACCGAGCAAGGAAATGGAGTTGTTATAGCCCGAAACTTATCCTAACGATAAACCGGGCATAACATGACGCAAGAAGTGGCAAAATAGGACACAAAACGAACCAAGCCGGAACCAAACGAGCCGAATGGAACATTCAACACGAAGGGGAGATTCGACTCGAATGGCAGATTCGACTCGAATGGGATACTTGATTCGAATGGCAGATTCGACTCGAACGGGAGATTCGTCTCGAATGGAAAATTCGGCTTCGTTAAAGTTATAAGTTTGGATCGTCAACTAAAGAATAATATGAGATATTTAGAATAAAGAATTAATACGTGTAATTATTAAACATTTAGCCGTGCTCAACTGAAGAAGGGTATTACTATTAGTTTCGAGCGGAACCAACTACAGGTGAGTTCTAGCCCCCCTTTTCCTTTAAAAGTTTTGGGGCTGTATGCATACTCGTATGTGAAAGAACAAACATATGTAATTTTACTTAATGATATATATATATATATATAAAAGGGTTCAGATAAGAATAAAGAGTTTCCTAGGAATGGTAAGAACAAATTGATTGTTTACATTTGGCATTAAAACTTATGGTAAAAGAATAATTCTAGGAAACTATGTCGGTTTTTGGTAATTTTAAATCTCAACCATTGATTAACATGATCCAATGGCTATGATTCATTCCTACTCTTCCTAGGAAACAACTTCTTTTTACTGTAACCCTCCCATATATATATATATATGTATATATATATATATATATTTGTAGGAACGTGTTTATATATTAATATATATTTGAATGTTAGTTAATAGAACAGAGAGAGTCAGGGAACAAACCCTACTAATGCTTTCGTAGAAGGATATATGAATATAAATGATTATGAATGCTATATATATAAGAATGTGTATACGTTCATGCGTAGAACCTTTGGGCCTCATGCATTCACATTAAATTAGGATGGCAAATCCCTCTAACTTTATATGGCTAGGTTATGAGTAAGGAAAGATGGCTCAGTTAGGAGCTAGAATAGACGGTTCGGTTATGAGCAAGGATAGGAGGCTCGGTCATGAGCAAGAATAGGAGGCTCGGTTATGAGAAAGAGTAGGAGGCTCGGTATGAGCAGGAATAGGAGGCTCGGTTATGAGCAAGCGCATATGAAAATAGTTATGAATTGAATTATAAACAGACATAGAGGAAGTAAATAAAGATTATAAACGTTATGATATGTATAAATGTATGGAAGATGTGATTATTTACAAACCATATGTATTCAGATGTATTTACAAATCATATGTTATGAAAAGTAAAGAAACGTTAGAACTCACTCAGCGTATAGCTGACTTTTAGTATGCATGCAGGTATTGTGATGACGTGGCAAGCTCAAGGCGCGTACAAGGCTATCTATATTGAAAATAATAGAGAAGGAAGTTTTTATGTAAAAATTTTTAAATTTCCGCTGCGATGTGTATAGACTTCCGCTGTAACAAACTACGTTTATGAGTAAATCCAATGCTAAAGTAGGGTACTCGGGCTCGGGGGGTTACGATTTGGTATCAGAGAAAAAGTTTGAGTGATTTAAGCATCCTTACATGCTTAGACTCAAACAGGGGATGGGACCAAAGAGGAAAGACAATATTGATAGCCGTATACCATTCAAGCAAGCTTAATACGTGAATTACCCTACGTATAATGTAGGGATAATTAAGAAGGTTATATGAATTGTTAGAGATAGGATTGCTTGCTTATATTTGAAATATTTGTTAATCTAACTACTTTAAGTAGAACCAAGCAGTAGACTCACGAAAGGAAGTGTATAGGACATTGAAAGTAACGTGAGCAGCTAATCCCAGATGGCCACTGTTATTACCTGCAGCCTTACTATCCTTGTACTAAATAGTTTCTCACGTGACGATGTTTGTGTTTTTCCTTAGAATTCTGATGGATGGTTCTAAGACTACTGCTGGGTAAGAAGGGCGCACGGGGCATCGTGGTAGGCCCCGTATCAACCGAGTACCCTCTGAAGAACCGATTACCGAGCCTAGTGAAGACAGAAGCGTGATTGTGAGAGAGGAATAGTAACCGCTCGATCCTGCTATTCAAGTTGCGATTACTCAAGCAGTTGCTATTGCAGTGAAGAATATCCAATCAGACAAGTCTACTGAAAGCCGTACCAAGACTGTTGAGAAGACTAGGGAGAGTAGTAAGAAGGATACTGAGACTGAGGTTGAGGAATCAAGCCAAGTTCGTTCTGTGAAGGTTGATGATGGTAAGAGAGACCGGGGTGGTTGCAAGTACAGATCCTTCAAAGGTTGTGACCTGCCTCAACTGACTGGTACAGGTGATGCGATCGCTACCCTTCAGTGGATAACCGCAATGGATAAGGTTATCCGCATTAGTGAGTGCCTACCCGACCAAGCTGTGGGCTTCGCTACTTAGTCATTTGGTGATGATGCTATGTTCTGGTGGGAAACTGTTAAGCAAAGAAGGACTGCTGTTGAAATCAAGGCTATGAAGTGGGAGGATCTGAGAGAGATGATAATGAAGAAGTTTTGTGCTGATGCTGAAGTTAAGAGGGCAGAGATGAGGTTTCTGAACTTGAAAGCGAGGAAAATGACACACCGTGAGTACACTATCGAATTCAACCGCATGTCCAGGTTGGTACCTGACATGGTGAACACTGAAGTGAAGTGGATCAAGTGTTACATCAGAGGAATTCCGCAGAATGTCCGCTCTTTAGTCATGTAACTTCCTGATTTCGATAAGTAAGTAAATAAAGTATTACGAGTTCATTTTAGTTTTCGTGTTGTGTGACGTCTTTTAAATTAATTAAATATTTCAATAGAATGGATAAAGTTAAGAGAGGTTAATGGATTTGAGGGTGATTATGGGCCTAAAAGCCTTTGGGATTTGCCTATTTAAACCCATAAACTCTAATCACATCCTTATCTTCATCATTCCATCATCATTCTCCAATCATTGTCACACATACCCATACACACAAATAACCACCTGTACATCAACATTCCAAAATCCGATTCCCTTTGTTCGAGATCTAGTTCATTAACCTTTAAGGTATGTTTAGGATTAATAGTCGTTTTTCTTTCTCATATCGTTTCCATCTTAGATCTAATAGCAAATGAACAAATGAGAAAGTCGAACATAAACGAACCCAGCCGTCATAAACGAGCAACGATCGAGCCGATTAAGAAAGGAATCTTGATAAAACAAACAAACATGATATGAAAATATATATACATGCATAAAAATGTGAACATACATATTCATACGGTTATAAATATAAACTGAAGAGGAAACTCAACTCGAAATGGAATCTGAGTTCCGGCAGGGGCGGGTTTCTGGCGAACAGTGCGCAGACACGAAACCCGAGGTGCACCCTCATTAACCTAGATCTGAACCGTTAAGAACCAGAGCCCAAACCAACTGAATCGGTGCGGTGAAATTAAAACAGAATAGTTCCGTATAAACCCCCTTTGCGAATGGTTTGCCGGAAAAGAATTCGCACATCCGTGCGAATAGTTGTCGGAAAAGAATTCGCACAGCTGTTCAAATGGTTGTCGGAAAAGAATTCGCACAGCCGTGCGAATGGTTGCCGAAAAAGAATTCGCACACCCGTGCGAATGGTTGTCGGAAAAGAATTCGCACAGCCGTGCGAATGGTTGCCGGAAAAGAATTCGCACACCCGTGCGAATGGTTGCCGGAAAAGAATTCGCTCAGTCATGCGAATTGTTGTATGCGAGTCGTTGCTGTGCGAATCCTTTTACGCAAATGAAATTTGGTGAGGCTCAAGCTGACCTGCTTTCCTCTCTGCTCCTAGTCGTGGTGGTCGCCGGAATCTAGAAGTGGTGGCGGGAGTTAGGATGGAATAGCGGCGGTGGTGGAGTAGGTTATAGGAGAAGAGAGAAAAGTGAAAGTGACGGGTGAAGGGAAGGGGGGGTTTGGGTGTGTTATAAAGTGTTAAGGTAAAGGGCATTATGGTAATTGCATAAATATATATTAAGTTATTAATAATTAAAAGATAATCTAATAATAATAATAAGACTTTTATAATAAAAGGATAATAAGGAGACAATTACTTAAACGAAACCCGAACCCGAGACCCGACTCGTCTAACGACCCCAACCCGCTTAAGGAAACGTTAACTCATAAACGCGTGAAGGATGCGAACTAATACTAATGAAGCAAGTATAATATAAATATATAATAATAAGATAAAGTCAAGTATGTTAATTTAACATGAATAGTTTAGAAGGCTACTTGTCGGTTCAGTTAAGATAACAGTTAACTCCGTTAAATCAATAAAATGAATAAACAAGCAAATATAGAGATTAATACGTGTACGTTATTAACAGTTAGTCGGGCACAGTTGAAGAAAGGCATTACTATTAATTTGGAGAGGAATCGTCTACAGGTGAGTTCTAGCCCCTTTTATGTGTTATGTTTTCGGGGCTGTGTGTATACTACGATGTGTTAGATTAATACACTTACCTTAAATGATAAGTGTATATTAGATATATGTTTGCGTATGAATGTGAAATATGGATTGATTAACTAGTATGCATGTAGTTGTTATATTATTGAAGGAAGTAGAAGGGAAATGTAATGAAGGTAGGATTATATGGTTTGTTAGTGGGCACCGAGCCCTAATAATAACCGAGGTATGTAGGCACTGAACCCTTATAATATCCAAGGTATGTATGGACTGGACCCTTATAATATCCAAGGTATGTAGGGACCGGACCCCTATAATATATGACGTATGTAGATAGTATAAAATATGAAGGTATGTATGTGAGTATGTTTGTATGATAGACGAACATTTAAGTATTAATACGTATCTTCGGACACATATTAGTAAGTAAGTGAATGCAATGTATGTTAATTAACTAGAGCTCACTCAACGTAGCTGACTTTTAGTATGCACGCAGGCGAATAGGATGAGACAGTTTGCGTGAGGGACACGTGGCAAATGAAAGAAGACTGGCATCAAAGAGAAGAAGAGTCACGTGTTATTTATGTTTAATGTTTAAGACTTATGTTATTTTATTTTAAACAAGTACTTAAGTTATGTAAGAATGGTTGAATTTATATTCTGCAATTTGTTTTAATTAACTCTGATTTTCCGTGGGTGTGGTTTTGGTAAATACAAGGTCAGGACCAGTAAACCTGCCATATTCGACTCTGCAGTCGATCTAGCAGAGATGGTTTACGACGATTTGGCTATAGATGAGGTGGAGGTGGAAGAGAAGAAAGGAAAGAAGCCAATCTCCAAGAAGATAGATACTGGAAGTGATAAGCCACCCAAGAAAGTTTATATTTATGTAAACGGGGCTGAATTGGTTGTCGGTTGCTCAAACGAGTCGGTACAATGCAAATTCTCGTTTAATTGGTAGTTTGTGCGTTGTAAAAGTGAATTGCCGACCCATTCAACTCGTGAAGTTTCATGTGGACTTATTGGCTGTAATTATACTAAATTTTATCCACACGGGGCTGAGTTAGTTGATAATTGCTTAAAAAACTTGTTAACGCGCGCATTCGACACAATTAACGACTTTCGGGTGTAACTTGGTTATCCTATGTCCCCGGATTTAACCAAGGGTGTGGTTTTGGTAAATACAAGGTCCCGGGGGCTTATATAATTTGAATTTGTATGGATGAGGCTTTAGGTCAACCAAATCATGTTAGAATTCCTCGTAGGATAAGCGAGTCGGTATGGTTCAGTTAGTAACCATTGTGTGCAATTCGACAGGCTTTTGATTTGTGGTAGTACTTAGGGGTTCTCTAGCTTGTTGCTATTTGTGTGAACCGTGTCAAGTGAATTCATGATGATCCTTTTTACATTTTTATGTTTTGGGCTAGCATACACACCTTACTATGTTTTCACTCGTTAAACTGTTTAAGCAACTACGTGTAGACTTACTTGTATTAGATATATTTTGGGAATGACTTATACATATTACCCTATAGCCTACACTTGTTGATGTTATTTAGTTCTTTGTAACTAAGTTATATGTGAGTAAGCCTTGATGTGTGTTCTTGTGATTTGTGACTGGGTCAAATATATTACTCGGGTTTAACCCGTGGTGGGGAGGCCCATGTTGCATAATCATGTTTTTGACGGGTCAAATATATTACTCGAATCCTTGACTTCGTGTCTCGTGATTCATGGTGGGGAGGCCCATCGTTTGCTAAACCGTGATCGGGTCAAATATATTACTCGAGTTTTAACTCGTGGCAGGAGGCCCGTATTACGTGTTTGGGTTTTGATAAACCGTGACCGAGTTAAATATATTACTCGAGTTTGACTCTTGGTAGGGAGGCTCGTGTCACGTGTTTATGTCTTACCGCGTCCGGGTCAAATATATTACTCGAGTCTTGACTCGTGGTGGGGAGGCCCGTGTACGCTTGCTCGACTGAGGAAAAATTATTTGGTAATTAATTTATATAATTGCTTATTGTTCCCTATACTGGTTTATATCTATAACTTTTGAAATAAATTATGAATGTTGTTTACTAAAACGTGAACTCACTTAGCTCAAACTGACTTTATGTGTATGTTAGTTTGACTTTCAGGTTAAGGATTGGAGGTTACCGCTTGGACGTGCTGGAGACTACTTGGACGGTTGAAGACATTTCTAGTCGGGGATTTTAAATATAACGAACTTATTTTTAGTGTTGACTTTGGGCACATTTTCCCGGTTTTGGGATTTTGACACTTATTTATTTTCCGCTGCTTATTACTCTAAACTAGTTTCAATAAAACAAACTTGTTTTGGTTTTAAAATTTTTTAAAAATTTGGGTATGATGACCAACTGTAGGATTCCCGGGTTTCGGGGTCTTACATAATACATACATAAAAACCATACAATTCAATGAACATGTGTAGCAACGCAGGTAAGGCCCTTTCCAGTTGGTAACAACTAACGTACTCAGGTAATCGCACAATGCACGCAAGGTCCTTTCCAGATGATAACAACCAACATATTCGGATAATAGCACAACGCACGCAAGGTCCTTTCCGAATGGTAAAAACCAATGTACTCGGATAATAGCACAACACACATAAGCAAATAACCACACAAGTCCGTAATATGAATTGTAGTTTTGCAATGAATAAGTAAGTAAGCATTTGGATACATTATACTTGCTACCCCCAAAATGTAAAAACGTTAAAAAAAGGGGTGTGAGAAACTCACCTCGAAATCAAAGATAAACTTGTGCTAAAAGCCGAAAGCACAATAACGAAACCAAAGCAACCGAACTTCACGAACTATAATTAAAAATGAATCAAAATCTAACTAACGGGATTGATATAGTTAAAGAATAATTTAGATAAAGAAATTTTGTACTATTTTGATGTATTTATAACCATATTTTAGCATTTTATAAAATAATATTATTTCTAATTTTTAACGGAATTTTGACGTTTTCAATTAATTAAGTATTATTTTAACTAACATTAGTACAATAATTTAACACTATAATGAGGATTATTATATTTGCGCATTACGGATTTTGACGATCGTTTAACTCGAAAATGATTATGTTAACTAATTTATAAAGTTTAATGAAAACGAATAAATAATAATAGGATTTTACGAAACTTATTGAATGTGAAAAAGTTGGGTTTTAGATGAAAATTAGTAAAATTAATTTGAGAATTATTTATGGACATGGATTTTATCGGTCTAAGATCTATTTCCGAATATTTTAGTTTCACACGTTAATGAAATTGAAACTAATATAATATTATTGGTTTGTCTAGATACGAAAACGAAAAGTTGGCTTTTAGATAAAAAATGATAAGATATAATTTATAAATAATTTATTTAACCCAAAAAGGTTTTATTAGTTGAATAATAATTTGTAAATGAGTAATTATATCTTATTAATATAAGCTTAAATAACGTGATTAAAAACAATTTATGATTTAAATGTTTTGCTTTATTTTTGTAACATAATAAATTAATTTACTAATTAATTAGTTTAAAGGCTTTTCATGATTTATTTTAAAGAAATTATACATATTATTGTATGTTGAACAAAGTAAAACAATAATTAACTTACCCAATTAGTTATTTAGAGGATAAAATTGAATGTGACTCAATGGTAGAGCACTCACTTTACTAGTGAGAGGTAGGGGGTTCAAACCTCACTATCACCAAATTATATGGGAGATATGAGGGATGGCCCTGCCTTGCCAGGGTTTGAGTCCTAATCTCACCCGATTATACCGGCTTCTCGCTGTCATGCCGTTTGGCGGGTGTGGGGGTCGGGTTTTATTCGGGGAATCCCTCAATAGGTGGACCGCTAGGGGCTCCGTCCGTCTGGACACATGGCCGGCTCTGGCTACCTTTAGCCATTGGGGGCCGCGCACGGAGTACCTGGCGTTACTTAGTTGGTCGTTCCAAAAGAAAAAAAAATATTTAGAGGTATCAAGTATATTAGTTCTTTATAAGAAATATATAAATAAAAACAATTTTGTATAAATCATCTTATTTAAAAGAAAGTTTATAAGTTTATGATGATCAACGAATTATAAAATTTAGTTAAATATTAATTCTTGTTCTTACAAAATAATTAGGTATGATCCAAGATTTAGAAAAATCAAAGTGTTTATCTTGGATATCCTTGATTATAATGATTTTTAAAACCAAATTATAAGATTTTTATGATAAAAGTATCATGATCATGAAGAACAAATTATGAACAAGTATGAACATTCAAGATAAATCAAAACAAAAGCTATAAAATGCATGAAATTATGAAACTTACTTGTAGTGCTCTCAAGTGTAAGAAAAGAATGTATTTGAGTTGTGAAAATGATGGAGGATTAGTCATCTTTTTATAGTGAAAATGTAAAGTTGTTACGTTTATAGAATTTATGGAATTTAATCATGTTTAATATAATTAAAAACAAAAAGTTAAAATGGTTTAAAATGTTTTCAAAGTGTTTAACTCTTTCAATAAATATATTTAATTAAAACCTTCATTGGTTTAGTTTTATTAATTAAAATAACATATGAAAATATGGTAATAATAATAATCCAAGAATAATTCTAGTGATTTTGCATAGGAAAAGTTAATGAATAAATTATCTTGATTATAAATGTTTTAAATGAGCATGTAAATACTATAAGGGTGGTGAAAAAATATAAATGCATAGAAATGATCACATAAAATACATGAAACGAAACTTGAGATTAATTAATAACATTAAAATATATGTAAATATATAAAAACAAAACCGAAAATTTAATATGGGTCGGGTTTTCAGGTTTGAAAATAAACGAATGCCACAGTGGGACTCATCGTGGTATGCGATGGGTCTTTCTTTAGTTCATCACGTATCACGATGGACCAAAAGTTAACGCCATTAATTAATTTTATATTCATCGCGCTACGCGATCCCTATCCCAATCCCCATCGCGTACCGCGATGGGTGGCTTCAATAGGAGACTCAATTTTGCTTCTCGTTTCGCATGTTAGACATCCTGGGTCCTCATCCCATGCTCACACAGGTCCAAATTAGTCTCTTTAAGCACCTGTGACCTGAAATACTATAGATACGTCTGAAGTACCAAAGTTCCTATAATAAACGACTAAAACAATCAAATTAAACGTACGAACTATGTACAAACTAACCGAACATCACATCCCCACACTTATCTTTTGCTTGCCTTGAAGAAAACTCTAAATCAAACATTAACCTTATCATAGGTATATCAATTTTCACCATTAATACTAGCAAGGTTTAAGGTCATACCCAGTTTCCCAGACTGACACTTTCTAGATTGACAACCCACAAGTACAGTTAATGCTACAATATAACTATAGAATCGCCCAGACAAGTGTACTTTATTTCCAGTTAGGACATACATATTCATACCCCTCACACTACCAACACTCCACTCAGTTTAATATCTGCACTAGCAAAAGATGTGCCAGTATATGTCTTTTCTCTCAAATACCAAATATGATTTACAATTTAATATGCTTGCAGGTCAGTCTTATCTCCACCCATCACCCACCGATTGCATAAACACTCAAACTAAGGACTTTGTTGAGGCTTTGGGTTGGGTGCGGATTAGGCATATTTAGTGACTATGGTGGATGAAACCTAGTTATACAACCCAGTAAACAGAAAAACTTAACTACAAATGTCACACCCCGTTAAGCGATTTGCGGAAGCGTAAAACGAAAATGTAACAGACACCTTTGGTATCAACCACATTGTTTATAAAGAACAATACAAACTAGTTTACAATATTTTATATCGATCTAACTTTGTTTCAACTAGCACACTTGCATCAATTCACCCAACATTGATCGCAAGTCAAACACGTAGCACATTGATTTTCTAATCCAATCCAGTGCCTGAAAAACATGTTAAAACGGGTCAACTACAAATAGTTGGTGAGTTTCACGAGTTTCAAAAAAATCAGTTGTGCGTACAACAATCATAGTTGTAAATACGCAAGTATGTATGTATATACGTTCATAAGTACGTTTGTTTGTATGTTTATGATGTAATTATGCTAAACTACAATGACGCCTTGACTGTCTGTGCTGTGTGCATCCATTTCCCACGCTCAATCAACCACTGTGGCCCCCTTTCCGCCCACAACATGCCCCGAGTAGCTATGTCTAACACTACATAGCCTGTTTGTATAATAATGTTCATGTGCAAACGGAGCTATGTGACACGGCAACCAGGCCAATTCCGTTTGGGTTTGTCAAACCAATAGTACTATTCTCAAGCCACCGGCTCGAAGTTAATCACTGTGTTCGTGGGGACTTTCGTGTGTTAGCACTTTGATAATTCCCATCATCAAACAATTCAAAGTATATAGATATGTATCAACATGTTTTTCACCCCAAAAGTTCGTAAAACAATGTAAAGTAGGGTCATGAAACTCACGGCTTTATCGGGATTCAGTATAGCATCGGCTCGTAGTTTGTTTGACTCGTAATTACTGGTCCCTATAATGAATATTATAATAATATTAATATTTTAACATTATTATAATCTCAACATTAAACTGGGCTGTGTATCTAACTGAGTATAGCTGGTACGCCCAGAAAGTTTTAATAGGCTTAGATTGTGATGTTGTTCAATGTCTAATATTTAAAACCGAACTTGGCTCAGTTTCCCCGTTTTCCCAGCTGGGCCAAATTGTTCATTTACGCGTTCAGAAAGCAGTTGTGGAGATATGTTGGTTGATAAAATGATTAAATTATAAAGAAAGATCATACATTGGGGTTCTGGATTTGCTAATGGGCTCGTTTCCGTTTATTCAGTTTGATTTGAAGAAAAATGCGCACAATTTATCCAAATTGTCCGGGTTTCTCATAAAAAGTCAGTTCTCACTTAACTAATCCAAAAATTTAATTTCTTATCACTCTTGATGTTCTGATATTCCAACAGGTTCGTTAATCACGAACTCGTCGGTTTTTATCAGAATTGAATATGTTTAGTCTTTAAATTACCATAATTAATTATCCGTTAATCCTTAAATTATGAAAATTTAGCCACTTATTAAATAAAATATGTATATATTTATTAAAATATTTCTAGATTTATTTACTGATTTATTAATTTATAAAAATTCATTTTATCTGTTATATTTAGCCCAAAATTCGTCCGTTTATACCAAACGATCTCCAAAAATTCCACCAAAATTTCTGAGTGATCAGAATATGTTCCAAAACAATCTGGACAAATCCCAAACTCTAAAAACTTGGCCAAATATCATTTCCGAGCCAAAATCGACTATGAAATTCAAATAAACGCAAATACACAAAACATACTTAGGGTTTTCCAAATGACCCCAAAATTTCATATGTGACTATAAAAGACCAAATATGAGTTCCTCACAAAATTTCATAATTTTGCAAGCATTTTAACTATTTTTCCCAAATAAACGCCCCAATTCGGTAATAAATTCGCCAAATATTTTCGGATGGTCGAAAAATTACCAAATTTGAACAGGGACTCAATCTTATGGTCCTTGATGTCCCTGCAAAATTCTATAACCTAAAATTATGCACATGACAATCGAATCCTAAACAGCCCGTATTTGACTAATTCGACGTTACCTTTGCGGTTTTCGCCCGTTTTCGCTCTCTTAATCCAATTTCCGGGTTCTCGTGCTCCTATATAAGCTAAGTACAGGTTCTATATCACAAACCAAGCAAGTTTCATCAAGACAACAGCCCCTTAACTTAGGGTTTCGACTAGGGTATAAAACCGAACTTTTGGACCGAAAAAACACCGTTTAAACCCTCTAATCCGTGTTTATGGCCAAAAAAATTATCAAACCAGGTTCCTAATCAGGTGTATGATCAAACATGTTTAGGAACCATTTTTAAGATTTTTACATGGTTAGGAATGATTTTTTTTGGCAATTAAACCATGTTTATATGATATTAAGCATAATTAAAACAAGTTAAAAATGATAAAATTAATTAAAATACCTACTTTTTCTTGAGTTTTGCTGAAGAACCAGAAATGAAGTTCCAGAATATGTTGATTAGGATGCAAAGAAAATATCTAATATATGTTAATTTATATAAGGAACATTGGGGGGGGGGGGGGTTTACCCCTTTGTTACCCTACGAAACACATATGGGCCCAAATTTCTGGATCTGCAAGCCCCAACGCGAAAAACCAAGTCCAAATTTATTTCGGGTTCTGTTTTTGGCGCGAAAAAACATATCAGGTACGACAAATAGCGCGAAAACGAGTGTTTTTTTTGGCTATTTTTGTATAAATTTATAAAAACATAGTATACGTTTATAAAAATTGAAAATATTTTCACGAATCACTTAAAACATTTCAATTAAGTGTTTGGTAAGTCTTTTTCGGCTTAACGGATGATACAATGCTTGGTTTGTAACTATCTTTCGTGTTTAAATCTATAGTGGGTAGCTAAACGAGCATGTTTTCGTTTAACTAATTTGTTATCGAACTAAGGCCATAATACTAATATATTAACTTATAATAATCGTATTTCACTTATATATGGCCCCCAGATGTATCTGGGTCATACCCAGACCCGTTTGATTATCCGTTCGTTCGATACGTAATAAGCGGTTAAACGCTTATTCGGTTTGTGAATACCAAGGTGTATCCGGTTTTGTCACAAATGTCACAACAAACGAACTACTCAGCACAATAGACTGCTATTTACAACTAAATACAAACAACTGATAACTCTTTTTGCTTTTTTATTTTTATTTTTTGTATAATTATGAAACCTGACCCGCTGTCCTAACATTTCCGACAACATTACCACCAAAATCCGACAACGACATATTCCTTATATCCAATTACTAACCCAACCCCGTTGTAGGGACATGAAATGTCTAGTACTTTGTATCTTGTGTTGGTTAGGTCTTGATAGCATGTAATGTTAGTAGTTTGTGCACGTAAATGTCAAAATCACAATGAAGCTACTTATGCGGTGTATAAGTTACACGGCTCATAAGTCATGCGCCGCATAACATATGAGCCGCACAAGTCTTCATGTGTGCCTATAAATAGGCTATTGGGTCACTTGTATTAGTTGATGCTCCTCACCAGTTGGTGGAGTGATCCATGTTGTACTTTAGGCTTACCCTGTCATATATCTTTTATTACCATTGCTATCAATGAATATATGAGAAGATTAAAGAGACGTTTTCATGTTTTTCACTTCGTTATGATTTCCGCTCATACTGTCGTAGAGTAGATCTGGTCGTGGATGTTCTTACACGTCACTCTGAAGACCTATCCTGGACTTTTAATTGGTATCAAAGCCTTATGGCTCATGATCTACCTAGAAAAGCTCAAAAACATATCTTTTATACACATTTTTGTTCATTCCAGACGATGTAGCAGTTCAAACCTCACCAAAACTTCACAGATTGTCATATACTTGGTCTTAAACAACATACTAAAAAATCAGATGATTTCATCATAGTTTTCCCAGAGATTTGTGTCAAAACGTTCATGTACCAACTTGTGTGCCGCATAAGTTACATGGCGCATAACTTATACGACGTATAACTTATACGCCGCGTAAGTACATTACAACATATACGGTCTTCAATTTTTGATAATCTTTCATGCCGTATCCTCTCTGTATCACTTACATGTTGAAATGTCGAAGTATAAGTATTTACCTGCTTGTAAGATCAGTTGGTTCATACAAGATTATGCAATGCATACTAGACGTACACGTTGAAATATGAACATATCTGTTATTGTCTCTTATGAGCTATATTTGTTTGTACCTTGAGGATTTAAGACTTGTTATTTGGAGAGAAGACATGGAAGTGGAAGGTTGACTTCTATGAGATTGAGTGGTTGTATTGGTGGACCAAATACAAAATTGCTTACAAGTTGGTTATCAAGATGTATTTGAGGATTCATCATGGATGATAATGGGAATTGTAATGAGATAGCAATTGGTTTGAATATTGTGTGACTCATGAAAGTTAGAAGACTTAAAAGTTTCAAGCCAATGGGAGAATACTTTGATTGTCAAATTAAAAAAAAACATTTATTGAAGATCGGGAAAGCTTACTAGTGAAGAGAAGTCTTTTACCTTGAAGATTGAGTAAGTATGATGACCTAAATCTAAGCAATATCAAAGGGGGAGTTTTTTGAAGCTCAAAAAGTTTATTTGCTTGGATGCCACAAGACAAGTACTATCCAAGGGGGATTCTGTAGGAACATGAAATGTCTAGTACTTTGTATCTTGTGTTGGTTAGGTCTTGATGTCTTGATAGCATGTAATGTTAGTAGTTTGTGCACATAAATGTTAAAATCACAATGAAGCTACTTATGCGGCGTATAAGTTACACGGCGCATAAGTTATGCACCGCATAACATATGCGCCACATAAGTCTTCATGTATGCCTATAAATAGGCTATTAGGTCACTTGGATTACTTGATGCTCCTAACCAGTTGGTGGAGTGATCCATGTTGTACTTTAGGCTTACTCTGTCATATATCTTGTATTACCGTTGCTATCAATGAATATATGAGAAGATTAAAGAGACGTTTTTGTGTTTTTCACTTCGTAATGATTTCCGCTCACTCTGGTTGTGGATGTTCTTACACGTCACTCTGAAGACCCATCCTGGACTTTTACCCATTAACTCGACAATCGAGTCTAATCACATAAAAACTTAACCAACTTAACCAAACTAAATATAAAAAATTCTCATCTCAGTTTCGGTTGACTAATCGAACTAATAGCCTAACTTAATAAAATTCGAAAAAATCAAACTAACAATGAAACCATTAAATTAATACCTCGAGGTCGGATGATCAAGTAAACTGAAGTGTTGATGATGATGACTGTGACTGGTGACGATGGTGGTGGGTGGCTGTAGTGATGGTGGTCGGTGGTGGTAGTGACAGTGGAGGTGGTGATGATGAATGAGAGTGATGATGGATGATGAAGATAGATGATGATGGTGGATGATGGCTGATGGATGATGGTGGTGGTGGGTAGCTACGATGGTGATTGGATGGAGGGCTACGGATGAAAGAAGATGAAGTAGATGATGGTGAGTGATTAGTGACGTAGGACGACGATGATGGTGGTGGTATGGCGGTGGTAAAGAGAAGAAGAACATGCAGTTATACTAAAAAATATTCGGGTTATCCATGGCATATCGCATAACGCGATGGGTTAGGATAACATGGATCGCAATACGCGACCCAATATTATCAAATTAGGGTTTTTACCCTATTGCGTAATGTAATAGGGTTGAGGCAGGCGTCATCGCGTATCGCGATGACGTCAGCTTTCTGGATGTCAACAAAACCCATCGCGATACGCGATGGGGTGTTAAGCAGACTCATCGCGTACCGCGATGAGTCTGGTTAACAAAAGGTTTTGCCGATTACGGGCCTGGACATTTTCCAACCCGACCACTATTCAACATCCCGACATCACCATGAACACGTTTCCGAAGTCAATACATGCATTACGTACCTGGAAAGACGTGTAATTGACCAAACCCTTAACAAACTTTAAAGACTTGCACTTCACCAAAAGTCTCCCCACACTTGGAAATTGTTGCACAAAACTTGAGACGGCAATCAATATAGAACTCAATAAACCGAAAAACAAATTGGACACAAACTTACAAACACCGGGTTGCCTCCCGGTCAGCGCTGAATTGCGTGTCTACAGCTCGATAATGCCTTGAATGCACAATTTTCTTCATAAACCGGTGAGGTCACCATGAAACTCACGATTCCTTGTCCATGTTGTGAATAACATCCATATAAAAATATGGCTTTAACCGATAACAATTCACTAATTGTCGGATGTGGTCATCAAAATCCTCAATCTCAAACTGCACGAAATTACAAACTACAAGGTGATCATTGGTCCTAGTGGCTATAGCGTCGACCCATTTAGACACATAGTCGACAACCACTAGGATGTATAAATTACCATACGAGTTTGGGAATGGGCCTATGAAAACGATTCCCCAAACATCAAAAATATCAATAACAAGGATCAGTTTCAAGGGCATCTCATCCCTCTTGGAAATACTCCAGAGTTGTTGACACTTCAAACAACATGTCGCGAACTCGTGAGCTTCCTTAAACAGTGTTGGCCAATAAAATCCACAAGTTAAAAATTTTTGAACTATTTTCTGGCCACTGAAGTGCCCCTACACACGGACGAATGCGCGTGCTCCAACACCGATCTAACATCCTCCTCGGGGATACATCGCCTAATCATCTGATCCGCTCCTTGAACAGGTCCAGGTCATCCCAAATGTATTGTTTTGCCTGTGACGTCAAGTGCTTTCTCTTCTTCTTCGGCCAATGCTTTGGTAAATCACCTGCAACTTTAAAATTTACTATATTTGCAAACCAAGGGTTTTGGGAAACCGCCAAAATCTGTTCGTCAGGAAAAGACTCGTTAATGGGCCCGTCCTGATCTTCGTCTTCCAACACGATCCGGGACAAGTGATCTACAACAACAATTTCAGTTCCCTTCTTGTCCTGAATCTCTAGATCAAATTCCTGCAACAACAAAACCCATCTGATTAACCACGGTTTCGAGTCCTTCTTATCCATGAGGTACCTGACAGCCGAATGGTCAGAATAAACAATTACTTTACCACCCCAACTATAAGACCGGAATTTATCTAAAGCATATACTACCGCAACTAACTCCCTCTCTGTTGTGGTGTAATTCAACTGAGCGTCCGAGAGGGTTTTACTCACGTAGTATATGACAACGGGTCTCTTTTCAACCCGTTCACCGCAAACAACCCTAATCGCGTAATCACTTGCATCACACATTATTTCGAAAGGCAAATTCCAATTGGGTGATTGCAAGATTGGGGCTTCAACCAGTTTTTGTTTCAATATGTCAAAGGCCTTAGCACATTCATCATTAAAATCGAATGGGGCATCCTTAAATAATAAATTACATAAGGATTTTATATTGTCACTAAAACCCTTAATAAATAAATCGTCTATTGAACACAGCATGCCACAGAAATTATCTAATGCCCTTGACATTCGTGGGATGAGGTAGAGTTGAAATAACCCGAACCTTAGCTCGGTCCACCTCAATCCCACAACTCGACACAACATGGCCTGAAACAATTCCCTCTTGGACCATAAAATGGCTCTTCTCACAACTAATAACCAAGTTCCTTTCAACACATCTTTTCAAAACTCCTTCTAGTTGATTTAAACACGACTCAAAGATGTGCCAAAATTCGAAAAATCATCCATGAAGATTTCCAAAGACTCCCCCACCATATATGAAAAGGTAATCATAATACACCTTTGGAAGGTAGCGGGGGCGTTACATAGCCCAAATGGCATTCGCCTAAGTGCGAATGTGCCATACGGGTACGTAAATGTAGTCTTTTTCTGATCCTCAGGATAATAGCTATCTAATTATATCTTGAATAACCATCTAAAAAGCAATAAAATTTCTGACCTGATAGATTTTCAACAATCAGATCGATATACGGAAGCGGAAAGTGATCTTTTGATGTTGCCATGTTCAGTTTTCGATAATCAATGCAAATACGCCACCTAGTTACCGGCCGGGTGGCAACCTCATTACCTGAGTTATCCTTAACGACTTGGATGCCCGCCTTCTTTGGTACTGTCTGAGTTGGGCTCACCCATGTGCTACCAGAAATGGTGAAAATAATCCCTGCATCGAGCCACTTCAGCACCTCCTTCTTTACAACCTCCCGCATGTTCGGGTTCAACCGCCTCTGAGCGTCATGTGCGGGTTTCACATCCGGATCTGTCAAAATTTATGCATGACGATGGAGGGACTAATCCCTTTCAGATCCATGATGCTCCACATGATCGCCTCCTTGTTCACAACCAGCACCTCCAGCAAAGCGGTTTCCTGTTCCAAAGACAAGTTAGAAGCTATGATCACCGGTAAAGTGTCATTTTTACCCAAAAAGGCATATTTCGGATGCTTCGGTAGCTCTTTCAGCTCCACTTTCGGTGCATCCTGTAAAGATGGTTTCAACCTGGTATCAATCTTCTCGGGTAGCGATTCCACCTGAACCGACCATGGGGGTCGATCTCCTCTCAAAGATGTAACCTCCAGCTTCTTCTCCTCAGCTACCAGCTGCTTATCAGTTTTCTCCTGTAACCTGTCAAACATAAAACACATCTCCGTTGTGCCGTCCGTGTCCACAACCGAGTCGTATAACAGAATGCACTCGTCAATAATGTCGGCCATATAGCAGTCATCATCGACCGAAGAATTATTTACATGTGTGAAAACGTTTGCCAAGTCAATAGTACCAGTTTTGCAACCAGTTTTGCAATCAGTTTTGGCTTTTGCGGTGGCCAAAATTGGCCTGCCGAGTATAACTATGGGTTGTTTGGTTATCTCACCTGAAACATAATCGAGAACCAAAAAGTCAACTTGTAACATCTCGGACTTTTCGCATTTGTATTCGTTTATGTTTAAACCGAGTCGAGAATGTAATTCGGCATTTTTTCAAACTATTTAAAACTTGTATTTAACTTAGCTTAACTTATTTTATGATTCCTTACTTTTAATTGTGCCAAATAGCCCTTAGAAATTCTTAAAATCACTTAAAATGGCTTAAAATGCCTTTCTGGAACTTCTGGGACTAAAACTGTCAAAAATCAAAAGCTAATGAACCCCCCCCCCCTTTCGCGTGGCACGAAAGAAGGGTCTTGGGTCCTTCTTTCGGTGGGAAGCAGGCCCAGATCAGCCAAAATCATGTTTGATTCTCGTTTAATGCTAAGTATTTACCTAAACGACCCTAAATCACGAAAATTGAGCTACAAGTTATTTAACCTGCTATTGAAAAGTGTCTAGGTTCATTTCTTATGATTTGATCGATATTCAAAGATTTCAAGACCCGATTTTGTCATCAGTATCCTATTCGGTTACCTAAACGAATCGATTTCTTGTTCAACAAGTTGTACCTCTGATTATTTAAACAAATCACACCTCCAAACCCTAAAAAGTTACTGAATATTAACTTCCAGCCGTCACCCTCACCTCACACTCGAGCTCTCCTTCGTTTTTGCTATTTTACTCAAGGATATTAGTGTTCGTGTTGACTTTCAAGCATTCTCATCCTTTGACTTCCGGTTTATCTTAGTCAGCACGTTAAAGGACGGTTCGTTCGTTTAATCGTACTTTTATTCGTATTTCTCGCACACTGTCCTAAACAATAAGGTGAGATATCATTCCCCTTTATTTTACTGTTTTTAAACGTTTTGGGGACATATGCATATTTAATTCATGTTTTTATATCGTATATATATACACAAACTCGCAAAAGTAAATATTGTGTGTATTTCAATTAATTGCTATTTGTTTAAGTGTTTATTTTATCGCATTCGGAGAGGTCTATGATAATATATCGCAGTAAGTATGATCATACGCCATCTTAGTAGCCAAAGCCCATTCACATGGCGATGGTAAACCGACAATCACATTTATATGCTAGTCTTAGTAGCCAAAGCCCGTTCTCATGGCGATGGTCAAACGACAATCACATTTATATGATAGTTTTAGTAGCCAAAGCCTGTTTCTCATGGCGATGGTCAAATGAAAATCACATTTGTAAGCTATTCATTGTAGCCAATGCCCAATTCTCAAGGCAACGGTCAACAGACACAACTATTTGCTCATGGTTTGATTGATTTATACTCACATTATTTTGTTTGCTTATTCATCATTTATTATATACTATTATTAGTGTCAAAACTGGTGATCATCTTACTCAACATGTGTTGTTGACAAATTTTTGTTTATTTTGTACGTATATGCAGGTTGTCAATTGATTTGAGGCTAAGGTGAAGAACACATAGAGAGACTTTAGACAATAAAAATAAAGAATAGTTATATTTTATTTTGTTTTGGATTATTATTGTCATGTTTGGAATTTATGCACCTATTTGTAATTTGAAATAAACAAATTAAATAGATATTGTAATATTTTATATTGTATGATAGTACCTTGTGAGCTGTGAACCACGGTTCGCACCCCTGGCATTTCCGCCTTAGGTTGGGGTGTGACAAACTGGATAATAAAAATCCTCCACCTTAACAATCACGTCATGTAGCATTCCTCGGTGAAGTTTCGGTGTCTGATCGACTAGAACAACCGTGGTGGCGGCTGCCCGAAGCGGACTAAAGTCATACTAATCGTATAGAATTCCCGGGAGGATACTAATACTCGCTCCAAGATCTAAGAGTTCCCGTGTCATTTTAAAATAATCCACCTGAATGAATATAATGGGTGCCCCTGGATCTTGTAGCTTAGGCGGAAGAGCTCCTGAAAGAATTACACTCACATTGTCGGTTAAATCAATCGGTTTAGGAATTTTTTGATTCTTTTTCTGTGTGCACAAATCTTTTAGGTACTTTGCATAAGCTGGAACTTGTTTTATGGCATATAATAGGGGAATGCTAATTTTAACATGTTTAAACGTTTCCCACATTTTGTTCTTATTACGCGCCCCATTTAGATGATGTCTTCGCCTTTGATGGTGCCAACAAAGCGTCAGGATTAGGGACGGTTATACCCTTCCCCTTGTCCTTAGCATTGTCAGTACCATCCCTCAGAACCGGTTAGTTAATTTTTGTTTCACTTTTAATATTTTTAGTTAAAATAACCGGTACTGGTTTGTCATCACTGACGACATTTTCATCAATTTCTTCCACCACCCTATCAACCCGCGGTGGTGGAACCCCAACCTTATTATCATATTTTCTACCGCATCTTAAAATACTTACCTGATTGATGTGCTTCTTCGAACTCGAACTGAAGTGATGTGGGTACACTATGGTATTGCTCGGTAATTGACCTGCGTTTTTCTACAACTTATCCATATCTGTTGCAAGCTGACCAAATTTGCTTCGACGTCGCCTCTGAAGACTTATCCTTCCACTCAAACTGTTTCTGCGTTTCTTTCTAATTATCTGTCACTATTTTCAACAACACATCCAATTTCGAGTGCACCGACTCATCCGAATTACCCGAATTACCCTTCTACTGGTCCTGATTCTGATTACCCGAAAAACTATTACCCCGGTAACCGTCTTTGTTATAACCCTGACTGCTGTTCTGATTATACAAACTCTGCTGATAGCCGCCCTGACGGTAACTGTTCTGCTGTCGGTTCTTACTGGACCCTCGAAAGTTCAGGTTTTACTGACCCGTAGCATTCCTGTATCTGAAGTTTGGGTGGTTCCTCAAACCTATGTGATAGGTGTTTGAATTAAACCCTTAGCCGTTAGAATCCCCGTAAGCATAACTAACCTCCTCCACATCGGGATACTCATCCTCATCAAACCCAAGGCAATTTTCTGCTTTATGCCCCAGCTCGCCATAGTTTTCACAAACCGGGAACTTTACCCAAACTTTACCAACTTCTTTCTTTTTGTCTCGTCTATAAAGTGCAAGTTCCATTCCAATTATGCAATTCTCTCAGATTCACTTGAGGCTGATTTTACAGATCTGGTGACCCCTTATTTTCTTATTCTCTCTGCAGCTGCTTCTGACTTAGAATCTTCACACATAAACTCAAGAAAATTCCTGTCATCCTCTTCGAGTTGGTTCAACAACCTGTTGCCCTCTGAATAGGAATGCTTGGCTCAAGGAGAGTTACTAGACAGGGAGGTCGCACGGGGTGCTGTGGTAAGCCAAGCGTTAACCCGTTGCCCTCTGTTGAATTGGTGACTAATGCAAGGGAGGAAGATGATGTGTCTGCGCAAGACCCGAGTAACAATGGAGGGTACCATCTTGAACCTGCTATTCAAGCTGCCATTGCTCAAGCTATGGTAACTGCATTGAAGAATTTGCATCCAGAAAAGTTTGCTGGAAGTAATGTCCGAATCACAAAGCAGACGGGAACAAAATTCTAAGAAAGATGATGAGACTGAAAAAGGTGACTCAGTCGAAGTCCGGTCTGTGAGGGTTGGTAAGAAGGAGAAGAATTGTGGTGGGTTCACTTATAGGCTGTTCAAGGATTGTTGTGACCTTCCAAAATTGACTGGTTTGGGAAATGCAGTAGCTACTCTCCAATGGATAACTAGTATGGACAAGGTTACTCAAATCAATGAATGTCGCCTCAATCAAGCGGTGGGGTTTGTTACTCAGTCTTTTGGTGATGAATCCCTCTTCTGGTGGGAGATCGAGCAAAGAAAGACCCAGATGAGGCTATGAGGTGGGAAGATTTGAAAGAGATGATGATGAAATGCCTTTGTGCTGACGCGGAGGTATAAAGGGCAGAGTTGAAATTTCAGAATCTGAAAGCGGGTAAGAATACACACCGTTAATATACCAGTGAATTCTATCGCATGTCCAGATTGGTGCCAAACATGGTGAATACTGAAGCTAAATGAATCAAGTGCTATATTAGGGGGTTGCCACAAAATGTCCGAATTTTGGTCAGGGCTAGTAAACCGATAACATTTGACTCTGATGTGAAATTAGCAGAGATAGTTAACGATGATACTGCCGTCGAGGATGTTGATTTGGAAGAGAAGAAGGTAAAGAAGTGGGTCGCTCCTGCCAAGCGACCCAGTTCTCCATTAACCAACCGCAAAGGGTGTGGGTGAAGGAACCATTCTATACTTATAGGAAGATACACGAGGGTGAGTGTAAGTGGGTGTGGGGGCAAACACTTGCTATAAGTGTGGGAAAACAGGGCACTACTCCTACGACTGTAATAGTGAGCTTGTTTGCTACAAGTGGGAAAACATGGCTTCATCACAAGGCCATTCCTTTAATTAAGGTGGCATCGAAGCATCGCAAGGGATCAGATGCTACTTGGGAAGTTATAGAGAACATGCGTAAATTTTACACGAAACTGTCTAGTGATAGTGATGTTTTGGGGACGAACCCTCTTTTAAGAAGGGTAGACTTGCAACATCCGACTCTTAAAAAAATATAATAATAAATAAAGGAATTTATTTATTTAACTTTGCGTTATTATTTATTTATGTTAAATAATAAGGAGTTGGGCGGTAGGCTTGCGCTTAAAATATGGACTAAGGCGTGGTAATGGGCTTAAGGTCCATGGGCTTAACCTATATAAATGCCTTAAACCTTTCCTTAAACCCTAGCCACCATTTCCATATTCACTAACACACACTCAAAACACACACACAATCACACACACTTGAATACAAGAATTTTGCAAGAACAAGTTCCACACGTTTCAAGGAAAACAAGAAGGAAAACGTTAAAGATCTAGATTGATTAGAGTTTTCCGTGCACAACTAAGGAAGGGGATTACTGTTAGCTATAATCGTAATAGGATCTAGGTGAGTTTCTAGCCCCTTTTCCCTTAAAATGTTTGAGGTTGCGTTCATACTTGTAAGAAAAGAGGTTGTATATGTTATTTGAATATAATGTAAGAATTTATCATATGTATTATTGTGCTTATACATATATGATTGTAAGAGTTTTATAAAGTAGAGTGTAAGAGATATGTGGCAGGCCCTTACAATATATGTGAAAAAGTTATGGTGGCAGACCCTTATAATATATGTGCAATAGTTAGGTCGGCAGACCCTTCTAATATCTCTGCAATAGTTAGAGTGGCAGACTCTATAATATATGTGCAAGAGTTAGGGTGACAGACGCTGCTAATATCTGTGCAATAATTAGAGTGGCAGATTATATGATATCTGTGCCAGAGTTAGAGTGTCCGACTCTATGATATCGGTGTAAGAGTTAGGCAGCAGACCCTTCCAATCTCTGTGCAAGAATGTAAGAGTAGATGTATGAATAAGTAAGAAAGTAAGCGCATGTTGTATGTAAGAATGGTATCCTTGGATACGAATGTCTGCATTTAAATGTGTAAGAATAACCTGTGTCTTGTTAATTAGAACTCACTCTGCGTAGCTGACTTTTAGTATGCACGTAGTCAAATAGAATGAGGCAGCTGGCTTGAGGAGAACACATGACAGCGAAGATTAAAGACTAGCATCGGAAGAAGGAAGAGTTTTATCTTGTTTTTAATTATGCTTTGAATTTAAGATAAGTTTTAGCAGTTGTTTGAAAGAGTTTTGAATGTTTTGTATAACTGAATGATTGAAGTTTCATTATTCTGCGAATGTTTTAATTAACTCTGATTTTATAACTGTGTTATGAGTAAATCCAACGATAATGTAGGGCAGCTGGGTTCGGGGCTTTACACGTATCCACCATGCCATTATCTTACTACATTTATCCCATTTCCAAAAATTTTTCAAATTCCGAGTTATTGCACACAACCGTATTAATTATATTTTCCATGCGAAGACTTTGATAATTACAAGTCGACCCATAATTATCTTTATCGTTGGACGATCCATATAATCCGTCCGATTGTGTGGGTTTTAAGATATAGACAATAAATAAAATAAATTCTTATATGGAAGTTTGGAAATCAAGAACAATGAACTATAAGAATCAAAACTAACAAAAGAATATATAAACGAACCGTTGAGGTCAAGGATAACGCGAAAATATTAGGTCTAAATAAATAAATGAAACTATTAGAGTTTAAACAAAATAAACGATGTTATTGGAGTTAAAATGAAATAAACAATGTTATTGAAATTAACATGATATAAAAGAAACTGTTGAAGTTAAAATGAAATGAGCGAAAGTTTAGAGTAACACAAAATAATGATTGAAAACATCAAGATCATGAACATCAGAAAAATTAGACGAAACATTGGAGTCGAGAATAATAAGGTAAATAGATGTAACATTGAGCTAACAAAGATATAAACACATAAGTTGATAAGCGTTAGGTTCGAGAATAAAATAGATAGACGAAACATTGATGTCAAGATATCAAAATAGATTAAGTTCTTGGAGTCAATAACGATACGTTAAACAGATGAAAATTTCAAATAAAATAAAATATTAATGTGAATAAAGGCAACATTGAGATTAAGAATAGCAAAGTAAATAATTGAAACTTCAAGATCAAAGAAAAACATTGGCCTCAAATTGATAAAACGTTGAGATCAAGAATAACAAGATGATTCGGTGAAACATTGAGCGGAAAGAGAACCAAACAAATAACCAAAACTATTCTTGTAAAAAAATAATTATTAATTCAACATGCACACCTGACTTATATTAGATAGCTATAAACATAGCCCCGATTGTAAGAAAACGAATCCGTTCAGAGGTATCCGATCAAAGATAGTCAATGTAGGAATACAGTTTCTATTATATAAATACGTACACAACCATGTTCATAGTCCCATTTTCCACTAAATGATTATGTTTATGGAAAATCGGTCATAGACCGCGAGATTGAGATAACAAAAACTAAAAAAATTATGCAATGCGATTATGTATTATAGATGATGCAGTATTTTGTGTGTTTCGTGCTTGAGAGTAAACATGAACGAAAATAGGTCAACAGTCAATAAATAATCAAACTCTAATAAAAATTTCATAACAACCTTCGAAGAAATTAGATGAATAGAATTATTTCGATTATATCGAAATAGAATTATATAATAAAAATAAAAATGCATGAAGAAGAAGGAAAGAAAACAAAATGCAGCTTGCGATGCTTGTCTTCTCAAAGATAGGTGGGTCTGTGGTATGAAGGCTAGGGTGGGTGGTGCCATGATTTGTTAACCGAAATTCATTGGCTTTGACAAAACGTGGAAACAAATGATTTTTGAGATTCGTTTTATTTTGTGAAATCGGTTGCAAAGCGCGATAATTTTATAATCTCCAGGTAAATTTTAAGCGAAAGTCCCTAGTTAGCGCCAAGGCTTGCAAAACTTTATGAAAATTTTAATGTAAAATAAATGTTTCTTTTTTGGCGGGTAGAACTGTTTTAGTGATAACAGCCATAAAGGGCTTAGGAAAAGAATTAGTTTATTTAAATATCTCATTTAACCTTGGAAACATATTGTATATAATAAGAATAATAATAGTAGTAGTAATAATAATATTAAAATTAACAACAGTAATAATGGTAGTAGTGATTTTTTTTGAACAACCAACAAACATAGAATGCCTAGGTACTCCGTACGAGGTGACCCAATGGCAAAAGGCCATCGCCCAACCTAGCCATACGAAGCTCTTAAGCGCCTCCAAGTTATCTTCGGTTACGGGGAAAACCCACCGCCTGAAGGCCCACTGGTGGTAAAACCCGGATGCCCTCAGGATAGAATTGAAAATCACAAAGGTCTCAGTCTTCCTTCATTGAGTCACCCATATCCCCCAAAGTGTTGTAACTGAGAATGAACTTGAGTCTCTATTGAGAAACCCAAGCTCCCTATCACTACACCACATTGGTAGCAGTGATAATAAAATTAACATTAACAATAGGTAATGATAATAATAATAATAATAATAATAATAATAATAATAATAATAAATCATTTGATTTGACTTAAAGTACATTGAAGAAAATCACTTGATTAAATATTTATTAATTAGCTATTTGAAAATAATCGAATATTTGAATTTTTAAGTATAAGGTGTTCATAAAATAAATGCGGAAAAATTTACATAGGTTTAAAACAAATAAATAAAAATGTGTTTGATGAGTATGAAGGGACTAAGTATGTAAGGCTATGAGTAAGCTTCAAGTGGTTAGGGAATGCGGTTTAAGGTATTGAATGGCGGAAACAAGTTTGAATTTCCTGAGCATTGTGGGTGTGTTTGGGTCACTATAATGGTAGCAGGCTTGCAACATGAGCATATGGTAAAACATAAGGTGTGGTAAACGGTTGAGTAATGGGTCGTGGGAAACATTTCTATATTGTAGAGTGATCGAGTGGTAAAGCATACACAAGCTATACAAAGGTAGAGTTCTAGTGTAGGGCTTTTTGGTAAGGTCAGCTTTGAGTATCTTGGGTTTGTGTTGAGTTCTGGATTGGTTAGGGCATAGATTAGGGGTTTTGTGCTTAATGTTGTGGTTGGTGTTTATGAATTTTGATGCATTTGGGTCATTATGGCCTGTAGCCAATTGCTTGAAAATAGGGGATAGTACTTTGCGGGTTGAGTTTCGAGGGCGACGTCGAGGAAAATGAGAAGACATGCTGTGATGCGTGAGGGATTTGCATGACAAGGAACGTAAATATGAAATTAATATTAACAAGTAAAATAAACATTATATGAAACATTCTTAAAATCAGAATCAATTTATATAAATCATAAAAACAAATAAAGAAATAAAATCGCATGAAACAAAAATTGAAATCAAAATTGAAACGTCATGAACCATCATGAGTTTTCGCATTTCAATAACAATCTCATAAATTTTTGAATACCCATATGGAAACTAAATCAAATACAGTTAATATAAGTGGTGAAGTTGAATTGAAAATCGAGTGAATGAACATGATGTTCATGATCACAATACAATTAGATCTAGTTCGTTGATATGATCTGTGGATTCGTTGAATATGATTAGGAATTACGATTAGATCTGGAAACAACTTGGCAAAGTAACAGGAGGGTTTCAATAATCAATACTTCATTAACTAGAAATACATTACAGAGGGGGTATATATAGGAGATGATGTTAATTTGTTAGACATACCTAATGAATGAACCTCCATTCGTTACATCCTACGTTACTAATAACGAAAGGACTCATTCGTCTTCTCATTCGTTATAAGTGACTAACAAATGAGACATTACATTAGCGAATGGTCACATTCATTATAAGCATATAACGAATGTGCCCTACATTATTGTTGGTTTTTAACAAGATTATCAAAGTGATAAAACCTTGCTTTTACCAAAAATGCAACGGATAAATGTTTTAAATCTTGTTAGTTTATAGTGTATAAAACCAATTTTATACATGCAAAACCCAAGCCCGGATCCAAATACGAAATACATGCTATCAAACATATGCATGAAACTATAAGTTCATGCATGTCAAAACTACCTTTCAAACCAAAGGAAATGTGAAAGAGATGATGAATGGTAGGCTAGAACTTCAAATAGGAGTTCCTCAAGCTTGTATACCCCAAGCTCTTGTCAAACACCCTTGGTTTAGATTTTGTTCAAAATCTTCTTCCTTCCTTTGGCTCCTATTTTGGCCGAAAATGTAGAGAGAAAAGCGAGGAGAAAGATTTTGTGATACTTGTGAAAATTATGTCATGTGAAAGGGAGAGTCTTGTGGTCTTTCAAAGCACCACCCAAAGGTCCAATGAGAGTTCTTGCATGTTGCCACTATCTTTTGAAACAATAATAAACTAACCCTTCCTTTCTTTTATTATTATTATTATTTTCAAACCTTCCATATATAACTTATATATATGTATATATATTTTGTGTTATAAAAATAGTTACATTGTGTTATAAAGATAACACAATATGGGCAACATGCTAGGTAACATTATTCACATATTGTTACTTAACCATCTTAAATAACACTATGGAATGGTCTCTTCCAAAGTATAAATCATCCATATGATGTCAGGACTGTGAATCGGGTGAAACCTCGAATGGTTGACAAGCACACCGACTCTGTTAACCTTAAAGGCCTATTGAATATCCCGGCGGAATCAGGATATCCAATAAGTGGGAACGAAGGAGTGACAAAATAACAGACACGAAACGTAAATGAATACTCAATAATAGCGATTTCAAGACAAAGATTTACTGTATTTAATAGCTCATTAATGTAACAGTAGAAGGAATGTCGAGGGTTTCGTGTGACGGCGCAGGTGGCGGGGGATTGTACGAGAAAACAAAGAATATTCCTTTGGAATTTTTTCCGTACAAAGCGCGTGTGAAAAACCGTGTCAATCCGTGCCTAAAATAGAAATCTAGGGCCCCTATTTATAGACCCTGACATTCCTTCTAGAAGGTCCTAATTATTACATAATGAAACACAAAATACTACAAGTGTTGAGTCCTCGAGCAAGATAACAGTCTTGCTCGAGCAAGCTCACTATGCTAGGTATGCTCGATGAGTATCCTCGAGCATACTTTACTTAGAATATTTTCTCTTTCGAAGAATCTATTCTCTTCCAGTGATCTTCATTCTTCTTGACTTATCACGCTTTGCTCGAACTTGTCCATCGAGCAAGCTCATTCTTCTTGATGTCTTCAGCTTTTCTTATTCAACAATCTTTATCATGCTAGGATGTAAAACTTGCTCGGGAACTGAACTGTGCTCGAAGTCCTTGCTTTGATCACTTGACATCTTCTTATTGCATCCATGCTTGTCCCCATGTGCTCGATCATCCTGTTCTCGTAACACTTGGTTGAAACTTGTATGATCAAGCTGTTTGCTCGATTGGCAATCCATGCTCGATAGAAGAATACTCTTGCTCGTTGAAGTGTAGCTTGCTTGAAGCCTTAACACTTAGAAGAATCAACCATTTAAGGTTCTGAAGACCTTGCTCGAAGTAGTAAAAATCATGCTCGATAGTCTAAGCTTGCTCGAAGTCCATACTTAGCCGTTTCCAGAGGAGGTTGAGAAGATTCCAATCTTCCTTATCAAAAATCCAACCCAACAATCTCCCCCTAGATTGGAACAAGCTCAGATGCACCAAAACATACCTGCATAGAGTTACACATGTATCAGACATACAATATATATCATTCAAGAACATGTCATTTCATTACATAATAAGGAATTCTGCCTCATGGGCATTACAAATCAAAGTTTTTACAATTAAAACAAAAGTACAAAGATAAACAGAAACAAATTAATTTTCAATCAGCTCCATTCCTTTATCTTCTTCCTCTGCTTCTAGCATCAGCTCTTTCCTTTAGTTTCTTGACATATGCAGCCCTTTGTTTTAGCATATCAAGTTCTGAGAAGTCAGATGCATCACTTGGAAATCTTGCATCAATTAAATCTTGTAAGTCTTGTGGATGCATGAACTTGAGGTCTTCATCATGTCTTATAACAACAATAGGTATCCCAGATTCATTCCTCAAGGTGGTTGAATCATCATTTTGATTGTATGTTATGTATGTGATTCTTCCAAATTGTTGCACCCTTGAGTTGAGTTCCTGCATGACCTCTCTCATAGCCAAGCACTCTTTTAAGGTTTTCCTTTTCTGGTGAGAGCTGCTTGCTTGAGTTCTTTGTCTCTTTGATTCAAAGAGGGAAAGCTCAGAAATGTGGACTTCACTGATTTTCCTTTTCCTTTTCTCGTTCTCTGTTTGGCTTCTTATCCCTCTTTTCTTCTGCTGCAGAAATGGGAATCCCTTTTCTGCTTGTTCTTTTAAAAACTTAGAGAGATCATTCCTTAGTTGACCAGATGGCTAACTTCTTATTTGATTGTCATACAAGGTCAGTTCAGCCACCTTGGTCAGTTGTTCCTTTGTAAATTCTTTCAAATCATCCCTAAAGATGATGAGGTGTTCTTCCTTATCCTCAGTTACTACCCTTAAGGTCTTTGATCTTCTGTCGTAGTAGAGATGTGTGGGCAAGTTTAATTTCCTTGGTGGCACAGGCCTCACACTCTCAGACCTTTGAGTTCTGCTCATGCTTCCTGACTGAGTTGTCCGTTTATCAAGTCCTTCTTCTATATACCATCTTTTAATAGTTTCTTCTGTCTGTACCAACAATCTTGACATTTTTACTCCCTTCTTGTGGAGAGCACTTATCATTTCAGCATGAACCTCCTCTTCAGCTCTTCTCCTATCCTCCTGCAACTTTCTTTGTATTTCTATATACAGTTTCTACTCTCTATTATATATTTCCATTAATTGTTCAAGAGGCATGTTTTGAAACTGTTCTTCTGACACTCCCTTTTCCATCACAATTCTTTTTAACAAATCTACCCTTTCAGGGTCTTCAAACCATTTCTTCACCTCTTCTTCCTTCTTCTTAGTCTCCTCCTTTTCTTTCGCCAGTCTCATTTTTAACTCTTGTTTTCTTTGATATTCTTCCTGACTTTTCTTGTCTTTATGAGAGACTTTTACAAGTTTAATTTTTCTCTTAAGTTCTTCATGAGAGAGATTTATTAAGTAGTTGTAGCTGTATCCGTACAGCTGGAGAAATTTTATATCATTGTGTTTAGCTTTCAAAGATTCATATTCCGTTTCATCCCTTGCCTTCTTCTCTGTTCTTTTCTTGCTACTGTCTGATTCTTTCAAAACCTTTTCACATTCTTCTTTCTTCTTTGATACTTTCTTCACATAATCAGAAACATCATCTATCAGAGCTCTCTTGTACATTCGGTCAATTTTATCAAATGGCTGAAGGTTAAGGAATGCACTTTTGTGACCAGCCTTTATTAATAGTTCTCTTTTTACTTTCCTTGTTCTCCATCCCTCAGCTTCTTTTGTTAAATCTTCCTTTGATAGTCTCTGGAGATATAGTGGATCATATCCCAGGCTGATCAGATACTCATTATCTTCATTTATTTTCTCACTTTCCTTTTCTCCTTCCTTATCTTCATTCTCAACCTTTAAGTCAACCGCTTCTTCAAGGTTATGAAGAGCCTCAATCATTGGTTCATCATTTTGTGTGGATTGAGCTCTTCTTCTTTCTTCAAGCTTGTTTCTCCTCATTTTATACACCATTTTCTTAACAGATTTTTGTCTTTTGGACTTTGGTGTCTCAATATCAGTTGTGTCATTCCTTTTTAAACTTGATTGAGTTGGAGTGGATGTGTCGGGCTGCTCCACTTCTGTTTCTGGTTCTTCAATAATTATTTCCTCATCCACTAACTCAGATTCTTCAATAACAACTTCATTAGCTTAATCTTTTTTAGTCTCTTCAGTCTCTTCAGTAACCTCTTGAATGATGGGTTCACTTGGTTCAACATGTTCTTCAAATCTTGGTTCTCCTTTGCTCAGGTTTATAAAGTCTAGTTGAGCCTTTCTTGCTGCCATCACAATCTCTGGGTGATGTCTCTCTTGATTATTCAAAATCAGTGTAAGATCCTTCATTATAATCAACTTAACCATTGTACTTGCTGAGACTTCAATAGTTTCATCTTTTTCTTGAATAACTGGTCCCAGGCTAAGTTCAGATTCATTCATTTCATCCTCTTTAAGCTCAGTTATGATTGGCTCAGATGGTGTGGGCTCTTGTTCAGAGTACATAGGCTCAGTTTGTGTATGTTCTTGTGTATCATCTTCTTGTCTAGCCTTCAGAGCCTCCATTGTAGCCTTTATAGTATCATCTGCTTCTTTTAATTTCCTTTCATTTGCCTCCTCCTCTTCTTTCATGTTTATCAAGGCTTCTATTACTTCTTGAGGAATTTCCTCCTCCTCTTCCATCTCCAGATTATCCAACTCTTCATTCATTAAATTTATATCTGTCTTTACAGATTCAGCCTCAGCCACATCGGGATCAACTATATTTTCTTTGTATAAAATATCATCAGACTGAACTGTATGTTGAGACAGGGGATGTAGATCATCTTCAGTAAGTGCAACCCCCTTGCCTTTTGCCTTTCTTTTTAAAAGTTCTTCTTCAGTCTCTTCTTCCACCTTATTCTCCCCCTCATCCTCTGAATCTCCATCATCATATGCTTGATTTAGCATGTTTAAGGCATAAGATGGTCTCACTTCCACTTTCTCTTCCTCCTCTCTCTCATACATTTCCCCAATCAATTTTAGACTCTCTATTCCTTCAAGTGTCTCCCCCTGTTTTGGTGCATCTGAGGTCTTCTCAAACTCAGACTGCCCCTCAAGGGTTCGAATTTTCAATAATGCTTCATTTAGTGCAGCTTCCAGAGCCGAGTTCTTTGTAGCCAAAGTGGCATTCTGTTCTCTTAGCATAATGTTCTCAAACTCAAGTCTGGCATTTTCACACACAACATCGTAAAGATCTGGTCTTGATGGTGGGGTTTCAACATTTGGTTTTGAAGCAGGTTCAGAGAATGGTTGAGATTCTGCAGGTTCAATAGATGGGGTTAGTTTAGGTAGTGGAGAAGTTTTAGGCACTGGTTGTTCTTCAATTGGTTGGGTTGACCGAGGTGGCGAAGAAATGTCATTGATTTGCTCATTATCAGATACAAAAGGTTCAGTGGTAGCTAGTAAGTTGGCAATATCATCATTAACATCAGCTATCTCCACAGAATCTGTATCATCATGGTAAGTTTCAGGTGGCGGTGATTCTGGTGGAGTTACCTTCTCGAGTGTTGCAGCAACTTATGAGACAACACTCGCTATAAACGCGTTATCATCCATTATCAGATCATGAATTTCCTCCTGGATGTCACACCTCGACTAGCACAATGCGGAAGCGTAAAACGGGAATGTAACAGACACCTCTTGTATCAACACATTGTTTATAAAGAAACATTACAAACTAATTTACAATATATTACATTTCTTTGTTCTATCATTATTTTACAGTCTAGGAGATACAAACAAAACTAGTTTGTTAACTATACATTCTTACTACTAACGCCCTTGCTTTTATTCACATAGCATCAACCACACACCTCAGGCAAGTAACAGATCACCAAATCATTCCGATTTAGGTACACCTGAAAAACAGTTTAAAACGGGTCAACTACTAGAGTTGGTGAGTTTCACGAGTTTCAAGAAAACAGTAATGAGTATTCACAAGTCAACACTTATAATCATGAAATAAGTATGTATGTATGTAAATGATGTAATTATGCTAAGCTACAGTGAAGCCTTGACTGTATGTGCTGCGTGCATCCATTTCCCACGCTCAATCAACCACTGTGGCCCCTTTCCGCCCACAACATGCCCCAAGTAGCTATGTCTAACATTACATAGCGTGTTGTATAATTATGGTCATGTGCAAACGGGGTAAATTCTCAGCAATACATGCCGGCTCCGTTTGGGTTTGTCAAACCAATAGTACTATTCACAAGCCACCGGCTCGAAGTTAATCACTGTGTTAGTGGGGACTTTCGTGTGTTAGCACTTAGATAATTCACATCAATACATGTTTCAGGTATGTATATGTAATCAAACATGTTTTTCACCCCAAAAGTTCGTAAAACTGTTTAAAGAGTAGGGGCATGAAGCTCACGGTTTAGTAGATAATCAGTACTGTATCAGCTCGTGGTTTGTTCGGTCCGCTATCAGTAGTTCCTATAATCAATATTATAATAATATTAATATTTTAATATTATTATAATCTCAATACTAAACTGGGCTGTATAACTAATCTGGATGTAGCTGGAACGCCCAGAAAGTGGCAATAGGCTTAGGTTGTGATGTTGTTCAATGTCTAATACTTAAATCTGAACTTGGCTAAGATTCCCGTTTTCCCAGCTGGGCCAAGTTGTTCGTTTACGCGTTCAGAAAACAGTTATGGGAAAATAATCTTGGGTAACTGTATTGTTTAATAACATGATTAAGTTATAAAGAAGGATCACATATTGGGGTCCCGGATTAGCCACGGGCCCCGTTTCCGTTTATTCAGTTTGATTTGAGAAGAAACGCGCACAATCCACCCGGATTATCCAGGTTTCTCATAGAAAAGTTCGTTTTCACTTAATTAGTCCAAAAATATGATTTTTGATCACTCTTGGTGTTTTGATATTCCCGCAGATTCGTTAATCGCGAACTTGCCGGTTTTTATAGAAACTGAATTTGTTTAATATTCAAATTAGCATAATTAATTAACCGTTAATCATTAAATTATGAAAATTTAGCCACTTATCAATTAATATATATATATTTTTATAAAAAAATTTCTGTAATTATTTACTGATTTATTAATTTATAAAAATTCATTTTATCAGCTATATTTCACCTGAAAATCGTCTGTTTACCCCAAACAATTTCCAAAATTTCCACAAAAATTCCTGAATGCTCAAATCATGTCCCAAATCAACCTGTATCAATTTCAGAATGTAAAAAGCTAGTGCGATATTCTTTTCGGCCAAAATTCGGCTATAAAAATTCACACGAACGCATATAAACGAAACACCTTTAGACTTCTCCAAATGATCCCAAAATTCATATGTGATCAAAATATATCAAATCTGAGTTCCCAGAAAAATTTCATAATTTTTGAAGTAATTTAGCTATTTTTCCCAAATAAACGTCCCAATTTGGTAATAAATTCGCCAAATATTCTCGGATGGTCGAAAAATTACCAAATTTGAACAGGGACTAATTGACATGGTCCCTGATGTTCCTGAAAAATTTCAAGGTCTAAAAATATGTAAATCACAACCATAAACTAAATAGCCCGTAAGCGAGTGTTTCGGCATTACCTTAGCGGGTTTGGCTCGTTTCCAACTTTCTAAACAAGTTTTCAGGTTCTTGTGCTTCTATGCAAGCTAGATACAAGTCCTATATCACAAACCAAGAAATTTTTCATCAACATAACAGCCCTTAACTTAGGGTTTCGGCTAGTGCACAAAAACGAACTTTTGAACCGTAAAAACGTCGTTTCAACCCTTTAATCCGTGTTTATGGCCAAAAAAACTATTATACCAGGTTCCTCACCATGTGTATGATCAAAACATGTTTATGGACCATTTTTTAGGGTTTTTACATGGTTAGGAATGATTTTTGGCAATCAAGCTATGTTTATATGGTATTAATCGAGGTTAAACAAGCCGAAAATCGATTATTTATGACATTTTCACCTAGTTTCTTGCTGGTTTTTGATGGAGAGCTTCTTGTGTCCAGAATTCTCATGAAAATGATTTCACAAAATATCTTAAACTTGTTTAATATTTAAAGGAAAACCAGGGGGGTTTCCTCTTTTGCGGCAGCCCCATAAGGTGGGGTCCATGCCCCCCCCCCCTCTTGCTCATTTGTCTCGTTTTTTGTGCCCTTACGTGAAATCCCGACCCCAAATTTATTTCGGGTTCGTTTTTTTGGCGCTAAAAACTTATCGGGTGCGTTAAACAGTGCGAAAACGAGTGTTTTTCGGCTAGTTTTGTGTAAAATTATAAAAACTTAGTATATGTTTGTAAAAATCAAAAATATTTTCATGGATCGCTTAAAACATTTCAAATAAGTGTTTGGTAAATGTTTTTCGGCTTAACGGATGATACAATGCTTGGTTTGTAACTATCTTTCGCGTTTAAATCTATAGCGGGTAGTTAAACGAGCATGTTTTCGTTTAACTTGTTTGCTATCAAACTAAGACCATATTTCTAATATATTAGCTTGTATAGATCGTATATCACTTATAGATGGCCCCCCGAGATATCTGGGTCATAACCCGACCCGTTCGGTTAATCGTTCGTTTGTTATGCAAAAGGCGTTTATTTGCTTAATCGGTAAATACGTACTGAGGTGTACCTTGTTTTGGATCAAATGTCACACTGGACCTCCACCTCTGCAGCATCTGCCCCATATGCAGCCTGTTCAATCAAGGGCATATCGTCCTGAACTATCTCCTGTGCATCAACAGCATCATCAACAACCATGTCATTTCCTCCATCTGCACCATTATTACCATCATTATCATCACCATCATTTTCCGTATCATCACCATCAACCTCATCACTGTTTCCAGGGGTGCTTGGAACATCAATGGCATCGAGTGCCGGTACAAGTAACCATGGGAGCACATCCAATTCATCATTATCAATAAACTTGCTTTTAGCTTCTTTCATGCATTTGCAGATATTTGGGTCCTACATCCTCAAAACCTGTCCTGTTCTTTGAATTTCCGGTAGAGCTCTGTTGATTAAGATTTGTAGAAAACGTGGATACATGAGAAATCGTAGATTGACTGGCTTCTCTGCATTTGAAACTAGCCCTTGAAAGATAAGTCTCGAAATATTGAAGGGCTGCTGATACAAGATAGCTACAGTAAGAGACCCGAGCTCTCTACTCAGCAAAGTCCAAGTCCCTCTCCGAGGAGATAGGGACTGAATCACATGATGAATCAGGAACCGGTAGATTAAAGGAAAACTCCCTTTCTGAAATTGTCCCTTTTTAACATCCCCTTGGTATCCCATTGTCTCTTGAAAGATTCGCAGCAATCTTGGAACATAATACAATTGTTGAGCCCCAAAGTCATCACTTAGGTCCAATGCCGCTTGAATGGACGCCTCGGTAATTTCAATATCATTTTTAAGCACAGACGCCTCGATTCTCTTCCTGTTTACATCACTAACATAAGTTGTTGTCTGCCAGAAATCTGTAAGATGGTTCCTGTAGAGTGTGGGGTTTTCTGTCAGCGCCATTCGTAAATTGGAGTTTCGTAGAAAATTCATCATGACTTCTAACTCCATGTTTTCAGCATCAAGATCCAATTGAGTGCACATATTGTGCCTCTTTTCGAATTTTAGGGCCATTAGTTCTGCAAAAACACATAAAATTGTCAGTACAAGGTTGCAAAACTCATATACGAGTATAGATAGTTGAGTAATAACGTCTTCAATTAACCTGTTCTGTAGTAATATGCGTACCTGCAAAATAAAGAAACAGTTAGTCAATTGTTCAATTGGAAACCCTAAGAAACGGGCGCGACGATTATTGAATAATGAAGTCTTACCGAAGTCGAAACAGAGCTAATGGCTGTTAATCGAAGTAAATATGAGCAAGTATTAGAACAGCGAGCAAGTAATCGAGCAGCGAGCAAGAGGGAGTGTACAAGCAGAAGGGTTTTTGTTGATTAGGTTTAAAGAGTGAAATATGAGAAAAAATTTCTAAGTCCCCCTTTTATACCTAACGTTTGGGTGGTACAGTACCTTACTTTTTCGTCTAGTGCACGATAGTTGTCATTTAATTTCAAATTCAGTGTACCTCTCTTGCTCGAGCATACAGCCAAAATAAAAGCTGGCTCCCCCTGTACACAAGGACATGGTACAATTCTTTCTCGATGTACTTGGAATATTCTCAGTCCTTGCTCGAGTACATGGTACAGTCAGTATATAAGACAAAATAAAAACTGACTCCCCCTGTACACGAGTACATGGTACATGGTACTTGCTCGTCTTACTCGAGGTGTAGTGTGCTCGAACGTACCTTTTAAAGTTCACTAAATATTGAATCCTGAGCCACACTAGTACTTACCTTATTTAAATACGCATCATGCTCGAGAGTACTTAGAAATATATCATGTCAATTCCCTATGCTCAAGATGCATTCCTGTGTTGGACTTAGCTCTAGACATCTATAGCCCAATATGCTCGAAGTACACTGTGCTCGAAAGCCTTAGCAAACTAAATCTTTCCTAATCCCGTACTCGAACTTACAGCCTAAGTATCCAGTTTATGAGCTTGCTCGAACTACTTAACACAATAATCTTCATCAAGTTCCTTAGCTCGAATGCTTATACCTAAGTATCTGGCACACAACTATGCTCGAAACACATAAATGTCTCCTATCATTCAGTTCTTTGTGCTAAAAAACTTAGATACATGTTATCATGCAATCATGCTCGAAACACAGAACATCAATTTTCATAACATAGCAAGTGCTCGAAGATTAGATGCATGCTTAAATCACAGCAAAACTTCTCATGTCATACTCGAAACAGATAGTCAATTTTACACCACATAGTATACTCGAAGCAGCAATGCATAAGCAAGTATAGTGTCCTTGCTCGAAACACTTAACTTAAATTTTAATTCAGTGTGAGAGCCTCAACTTTTATGTTACTGATCCAAGACATGAGCAATCATAACCTATGCTCAGAATTTTAACCTTTACAAAAGAATAATCATTTCATATCAGTAAATCAAATTGAGCAATTAGTTTAAGGTGACATAAGAGATCAAAATCCAGTTCAAAAATAAAATTTATTTTAAGTCAATTGGAAAGATCTCAATTGTGGGATCAGACTATTTAAAACAATAATCACACCACTTCATGGTCAGTGTTATTATGACTCAAGTCAGGTTGACAGCAGGTATACTTAGCATAGTGGTCGTTGCTTTTGGTGATACATTAAGGATTCAATTAGAGCATAAAATAGGAATGGTTATCACTATAGCTTCAGGTTGCCTCTAATCTCTTCTCAAAGTGTATTTAACTTTCTCCAAATCACCCTGAATTGACTCCGACCCCCTGATGCCCTGGTCAAAAATTTGATTTTTGTATAATAGAGCAGTTATTTATTTATATTTTGTGTTTGATTACAGACAGTAAGGTTGAACGTTGGACTTACATGCCATCCGGACTTACATGCCTTACATTCAGGGTGTTTAGGACTTACTTGTATGCCCCACCCCTGTAGTTCTCTTAGTGCCCCTTAAGTCATGAAATCAGCAAACTTATATATATATATATATATATATATATATATAATATTTTCGATCTTTTTATACTTTTCAATCTTTTTCTCTCTCTTTTCTTTTGAGAGGTTTTCCATATATCAAAAATATATATCTGCTCAATTACTTAGTAAATTTTTGTAGACCAGAAACACCAACGGGCTCGTGATGATTGGATAATGACCTTTCTGCCTATCATCCGGAGAGATGTGCTAGAGAACATACCTTATTTTCCAATGTTTCACCACATCATACTTCAACCAATTTAAGTGTATATCACATATTGCAACTACAGAACATGGAAAGCTACCATATTTTCCAATGACTGTACTCAAAGCCTTTTGAACTTACAATCCATGGGTTAGTTATCTTAAACAGTTTTCTATCATTTCCCAATTTAGGTTGAGTTCAATTTCCCTGAAAACAGTTTCTTGCTTCCTTGAAGCTGGGAACTTGGATAACATTATCATTTCTGTTATGTATTGTCACCGAAAACCGTGTAGCTTAATCAAAAACTTTTTACCATTTTAAAAACCATTTTCCTTTGAAAATTCAATTTAAGAACAGTGACTTTAAAGATGGTGTTGTCATTTAAGCATTTGTAACCAAGCACACACTTTCACAGTATCACTACACAAACCTTCAGATAGCATAGAAACATCAAATTATAAGTTAAGTTAGTCGAGCATGCCCAGAACTTCATCGAGCATGCTCGAAAGCCTATCGAGCAACCTTAAGTATTCGTTTCAGTGATTGTGCTCGAGAAACTTTAACTCTGTGCTTGAGCAGTAATTTGCAAAGAAATAGCACAGTATCCTGAACACATGTACATGCTTGACCATTGGTAACAACACTCATGCTCGAGTTACTTGAGAAAAACTTCAAGTATGGATTGTTTGTGCTCAAAGAGTATTAAACACCCATCTTCCACAGAAGCATGCTCGAAACACTTGCAAAAGTTTTCAAGACAGCATTCTATGGTCGAGCTGTTGAGCAATGACATCTGTGCTCGAATGACTTAGAATAGTCTTACAGAAGCCTATGCATGTGCTCGAAGAACAACAATCACATTATCAAGCACAGATTCATGCTCGAAGTACTTAGGATCATAAAAATTCATCATGCAGGCACAGATCAAAGTACTAAAAGCTGTGATTAACTCAGTTAACAGAAATTCCACACAAGAACAGTCACAAACATGATTCATGCAATTTGAGTAATCATTCAAACATGGCAATTTATCATGCAAACATTCAAGGTGAGTAACATAGATAATCAGTAAGCACCTCACTTAAGCACACATCCTAAATTAAACCTCATCAGCATTTATCATTCCTAGGCATTTTAACAGAAAATGAAACCTGGTCTTATATAAAGGTTTGGTGAACAAGTCAGCTAAATTATCAGATGTGTCTACCCTTTTCATTTCTATTAGCCCTTTTTCCTGACAATCCCTAATGAAATGATGTCTAATTTCAATGTGCTTAGTCTTAGAATGTTGGACTGGATTCTTAACAATAAACATAGCAGCAGTATTATCAATTAAGATAGGAGTAAGTAAGAAATTCAGACCATAGTCAAGCAGTTGATTTTGAATCTACAGAACCAGTGCACAACAAGCAGATGCATCAATGTATTCAGCTTCAGCAGTTGAGATAGACACTGTAGTCTGTTTCTTGCATTGCCATGACACCAACTTGTTCCCTAAAAACTGGCAGCCTCCTGAGGTTGATTTCCTGCTCATGTTGCAACCATCATAGTCACTGTCAGTGTAAGCCATCAAATCAAAAGAAGGGTTCTTTGGATACCAAATCCCCAGATCTGGTTTTCCTTTCAAGTATCTGAAAATCATCTTGACTGCTAGCATGTGTGAAACCTTGGGGTTAGCTTAAAATCTTGCACAGACACACACAGCAAACATAATATCTGGCCTAGATGCTGTAAGATACATCAGTGATCCTATCTTGGCCCTATACTCATGCTGGTCCACTGGCTCCCCCTTTTCATCAGGTACCATTTTCTCATGTGTATCCATTGGTGTGGACACTGTCTTGTAGTCTTAGCACTTGAATTTGTTAAGAATCTCTTGTACATATTTGGATTGATTTATGAAGATGCCCTCAGCTTTCTGTTGCACTTGAAGTCCAAGGAAGAATTCATTTCTCCCATTGAGCTCATCTTCTATTTGGACTTCATTACTTACTCAAATTCTTTGCACATCTGTTCATTTGTTGAGCCAAAGATAATGTCATCCACATACACTTGCAGCAGCAGCAGGTCTTTGTTCCTTCTTTTGTAGAAAAGAGTCTTATCAATTGCTCCTCTGCATAAACCATTCTCCAACAAATGATTTGACAGCTCATCATACCAAGCTCTTGGTGCTTGATGTAGTCCATACAGTGCCTTGCTGAGCTTGTAAACTTTGTTGGGGTGCATAGGATCTTCAAATCCAGGAGGTTGTGTGACATAAACCTCTTCATCAATTTTCCCATTCAAGAATGCAGACTTTACATCCAATTGATAGACTTTTATATTCATGGATGCTGAGCCAGAAAGATTCTGATTGCTTCTAGTCTTGCAACTAGAGCAAAAACTTCTCCAAAGTACACTCCTTCCTCTTGTAAGCATCCTATAGCTACCAGTCTTGCTTTGTTCTTGATGACTATTCCTCTTTCGTCCTTCTTATTCCTAAAAACCCACTTGGTGCCAATAGCATACTTGCCTCTGGGCTTGTCAACCAAATCCCAGACATGTAAGTCTCTGAATTGGGCTAATTCTTCCTGCATAGCTTCTACCCAGCTGTTATCTTTCAAAGCTTGATTGATATTCTTTGGTTCAACTTGGGATATGAAGTAGGCATATAGGCAGATATTTGCCTTCTCAGAAGAACTTCTAGTCACTCTCTCATGCAAGTCTCCCATTATGTTTTTTGCTGGATGATTTCTTTCAACAGAAGTGGTTTGTACAACTTGTTGTGCAGATACTTCTGTATCAAGATTTGTCATGTTTACACAGCAGGATCATCTTCAATTCTCATTTGGATCTCTTCATTAGCTTGAGCTTGATTTATTTCTGATGAAGATGCTTCATTTGACCCAAATTGCAGAGAGTCAAACAAAGACTGGAACCTTTCTTCAAATTGGTTTGCCCTGTCAGTCTGATTAGGTTCCTGATTTTGGATTGGTTCACTCTCCACTTCACTTGGCCCTTCATTGGAAACTTCCACTGCATCATCTTGTCCATTTGTGCCATCTTCAGCAGCTTGAAGGTTGTTCCTTTCAAAGTTAACACTATTTGACTCATGAGCAACAGATGACCATAGCTTGTCCAGAACAACTTGTCTATTCTTTTCTTTATCATCAAAGCTAGTTCTGTACATGCTATCATCCATATCTTCTTTTGAATGATTTGATCATCTTTTCCAAGTCAAATAGCCACTTGGGTCCTTCAACATTTTTGAAATGGTTTTCATTGAAAATTATATCAGAAGATTCAACCACCACCATGTGCTCCTTCACATAAACTCTGTAAGCCTTTGAATGAGATGAATAGCCCACAAAGAAGCATTCCAGGGATTTGGACTGGAATTTGTTCAAATAGTCCTTTGTGTTTAGGAGTGAGCATCTGCATCCAAATGCTTTAAGAACTTCACATAAGGCTTTCTTTTAAAGATAACCTCATATGGAGTCTTATTTTGAGCCTTGTTCAAAAGAACCCTGTTCTGCACATAACATGCAGTGTTGATTGCTTCTGCCCAGAAGGTGACTAGAAGATTTGCATCAGCAATCATGGTCCTTGCAGCTTCAATTAATGTTATGTTCCTTCTTTCTGCAACACCATTTTGTTCAGGGGTTCTGGGAGCACTGAATTGTTGAAAGATACCCTTAGAAGTGCATAATTCCTCCATGATTCCATTTCTGAACTCTGTCCCATTATCACTTCTAATGACCTTAACCTTCTTCTCAAGTTTATTTTCCATTTTTAGCACATTCATTCTTATCAACTCTGCAGTTTCATCTTTGCTTCCCATAAAGTATACCCAAGTAAACTTTTGAATAGTCATCAGTTATCACCAAGCAGTATCTTTTCTTCCCAATACTTGGAACACTTACAGGACCAAACAGATCCATGTGTAGCAATTCCAAGACCTCATCAATAGTATTTATCATTTTGCTTTTATCTGAGGATTTGTGCTGCTTCCCTTTCAGGCATGATGTGCATTTTTCTTCCAATTTGAACTCTTTTGTGGGAAGGCCAACAACATGTTCACCTTTTACAAGCTTGTTCATGTTCTTTAAGTTCACATGACACATCTTCCTATGCCATAGCTTAGTTTCATTCTCAGTTGCTTTTGAAACAAAGCATGAACCACCTCTTGAAGTAGCATTGTTCATTCTTAGTTCATAGAGGTTGCCATTTCTTGGAGTCATCATCATGATCATGTCAGTTGGAATAACAAATTCAGGCTTCAAGATCAGGCAGTGTTCATCATTGAATGCCACTTTATATCCTTTGTCATAGACTTGAGAAATGCATAGCAAGTTGTATTGCAGTCCTTCAACATGCAGAACATTCTCAAAGGATACTTTGCCATTTGTGAGTGTTCCTCTTCCTACAATCTTCCCTCCATTTTCATCACTCCCAAAGGCAACTGGCCCTTCATGTTTCTTTTCATAGTTGATTAAAACATTCTTGTCACAAGTCATATGCCTGGAACATCCACTGTCCATATACCATGAGTCATTCTTGATCAAGGACTGTTCCTGCATATACATACAACGCAATCAGTTTGAATCTGATTTACAAACTTCAGCAGTTTTTAATTCAGTGTCAGTTGAAGATTCATCAGGAGTTGGAAGTGGAACTGGAGGTGGGTCTTCATACACAATTTCACAATCTTCATCAGTGTCTGAATCTGACCCATCTTCATTGCTTGTGATTTGATAATTTTCTTTGTCTGCTCAATCACATTGGTTTTCTTTTCAATGACCTCCACCTTTGTCTTCCAACGGAACCCTCTTGGTTTAAACCCCTGTTTCAACAGAAACTTTTCATCACCATTAAGAACTCCAGGTTTGAATTTTCCCTTTCCTTTATCAGTTGACATTTTGTTCTTCTTAGCTATACTTGGCTCTTTCTCATTTGCCTTAATTTTCTGAATAGCCTTGAGTCTCTTTTCAAGAATCTTCTTTTGTTCCACAGAACCAGATGGTTTTCTGTTTCCACTCAAGTAATTCTGATACATCTCTTTGTAGCTCTTCATGTCAAATCCACTCACTACATCAGGAATCTCAAAAATGTCCTCCATGATCCAACAAGAATCAGTGTGATGTCCATATGCATCACATTTCTTGCACCACACCTTGGCATAACTTCCCATATCTTCAAGCAGTTGCTTATCTTTAATTTTGTCACTTGGCTTGGAAAAGTCAAAACCTAATGAGGTCTTTGGACACAAGGTGTTTGAGAAATCCATCTTAATTGGTTCACTGATGTCAATTGTTTGTGGATATTTTTCTTTCACAAAAACAATTTTCTTCAGCTTTGATGGAAGTCTTGATGAGCTACTTTCTTCTTCTCTTGAGTATCTTCTTGTTGGCACATAATCAACATCCCCAATATCAAATAATTCATGATTAGAGAAAACTGGGTAAATTGGTGGATGTGTCTGATCATAAGTGGATTTCACACTCTCTTCTGTTCTCCTGTTGATCTCTGTTGGTGGTCTTGCACAGATATCAAAAAACAAATGCTCTCTTCTCATTTTCTCATAGTGTTTTTTTAGTTTTGGAGTCATCAGTGGTAGAAGAGGAATCTTGTCACTTTTTTTTTTGTTTGATCTTTTCTTCTTCTTCCCCTTTGATGACTTAGAGCTCCCACAGCTACAATTACTTTCTTCACTAGAGTACTCACTCCACTTCTTCTTCTCACCTTCAATTCTTTCATTTTCCTGAGTCTCTTGTTTCTCACATTGCTTTACAGCAAATTCTCCATCCTTATCTACCACAACATCAGCATACTATTTGACAAATTCTGTCTTATCATCAAAGACATTCTTAAACTGTTTAAGATACTCACTTCTATTTTCTTTGTCTACCTTCAGTGGGTAGCTGTCACAAAAAGGTGGTGGCACCTTTTTATACTTTTCCTCTTCAGACATTTTGTCCACATAGGCCACAAGGTTTTCGGTAGAAATGAGATTCTTAAAGAAGTCCATTTGTATCAATAATTCAGCATTTTTCAGTTTTTCTTCAGCATACATCTTCTTTAACCCTTCAATCTTGATAGTCATTCTGGATTGGGTTTGGTATGCCATCATGCAATCATCTTCCAACCCCTTGATTTGGCTTTCATAGGTTGCTTCACTTTCTGCATACACATTCAAGAACACTTCCTTTCTTCCACATTCAGACTTCCATTTCCCAATCTCCTTATTTAATTCATCAATTGTAATAAGTAAATCAGAAACTGAGATATCAGATTTTACCTGAAGTTAGAAGATTCAGCTTGGTCATGCACTTTTGCCATGAATGACACATTTGCCTTTTCCATTTCAGCTGCATGATTACTCCAGTCAAATTCCCCATCCTGTTGCACCCTTGTAACAGCTACATTTCCCTGATCTCTCTGCTGGTTCACAGTGTTTTGATTTAGTCTCTTTTGATTTGGGTGAACCAGCATCTGATTGTTTCTCTATGGTGGAAATGTTTGTTGCTGGGTTCTATTCTGATTTTGATAGGGATTCTGGTTGGCTATCTTATTCCTTTGCTGCTGAAAGTTTTGGTTGTGGTTTTGAAAGAATTGATTCTGGTTAACTTGATTGCCTGCTTGCCTTGGCAGGTTGCATTCCCTAGCAAAGTGTCCTGTTTGTTAACAGTTGAAACAGATGGCTTTGGATTTGTCAAATCCAATTCTTTCATTTGGTCCATTGAAACTGGTTCTGCCAGTTCTGTTGTACAACCTCTTGCTTCTTACAGCCAACATAGCTGCTTGCCATTTGATGTCCATATCTTTTAAATCATCAGCATCTATCTGTTCTAAGTCTTCTTGCACGATGCTTGTGTTTATCAGATTCTTGGCCACAAAGGCATGGTATGACTTGGTGAACATTGAGAATAATGCCTGGTAATCTGTTCCTTGATTTGGATTGTGTTGTGTGAAAGTAGGCTGCCCTTTTCCTGTAGATTGATTGTCATCTTCAATCAGCTGCACATTGAATCTTGACTGACTGCTGCAAGATGAGTTTGTCTCTGATGGTTCCTCAATGATAGGCTGTTGATTCTTGATCGAGAGGTTGCCCATTGGTGCTACAAGAGCATTGTTCATTTGAAAACTTGGTTTGTCCTCTCGAATCATGTGATTTTCAATCATTTCATGTGACATTTGAGCCAAAACAAGGTACACCTCAGTACGTATTTACCTATTAAGCAAATAAACGCCTTTTGCGTAACAAACGAACGATTAACCGAACGGGTCGGGTTATGACCCAGAAATCCCGGGGGGGCATCTATAAGTGATAAACGATATATACAAGCTAAAATATTAGTAATATGGCCTTAGTTTGATAGCAAACAAGTTAAACGAAAACATGCTCGTTTAATTACCCCCTATAGATTTAAACGCGAAAGATAGTTACAAACCAAGCATTGTATCATCCGATAAGCCGAAAAAGACTTATCAAAAACTTATTTGAAATGTTTTAACCGATCCGTGAATATATTTTTGATTTTTACAAACGTATAGTATGTTTTTATAATTTTACACAAAACTAGCCGAAAAAACACTCGTTTTCGCACTGTTTAACGCACCCGATAAGTTTTTCGCGCCAAAAACCGAACCCGAACTAAATTTGGACTGGACTTTTCGTATTTGGGCTTGAGAAATCAGAAACTTGTTCTCCAGCCAAAAACCAGCAAGAAAACTAGGTAAAAACCTTATGATTAATCGATTTTTGATTCGTTTAAACTCATTTAACAACATATAAACATGTCTTGATTGTTAAAAATCATAGTTAACCATGTAAAACTCTCAAAAATCATTCAAAAACATACTTTGATGTTAAACCTAGTTTCAAATCAAAATCATGATCTTTTTTGGCCATAAACACGGATTAAAGGGTTGAAACGGCGTTTTTACGGTTCAAAAGTTTGTTTTTGTGCACTAGCCGAAACCCTAAGTTAAAGGGCTGTTCTTTTGATGAAACCTGCTTGGTTTGTGATATAGGACCTATACCTAGCCTACATAGGAGTACAAGAGCTTGAAAAGTTGATTAGAAAGGCGGAAACGAACCAAAACCGCCAAGGTAATGCCGAAACACTCGCTTACGGGCTGAATAGTTTATGGTTGTGATGTGCATATTCTTAGGCCTTGAAATTTTTCAGGGACATCATGGACCATGTCAATGAGTCCCTGTTTAAATTTGGTAATTTTTCGATCATCCGAGAATATTTGGCGAATTTATTACCGAATTGGGATGTTTATTTGGGAAAAATAGCTAAAATACTTCAAAAATTATGAAATTTTTCTGGAAACTCAAATTTGATATATTTTGATCACATATGAATTTTGGGATTATTTGGAGAAGTCTAAAGGTGTTTTGTGTATATGAATTCGTGTGAATTTTTATAGCCGAATTTGGGCCAAAAAGAATATTGCACGAGCTTTTCACATTCTGGAATTGATACAGTTTGTTTTGGGACATGATTTGAGTATTCAGGAATTTTTGTGGAATTTTTGGAAATTTTTTGGGGTAAACGGATGATTTTCAGGTGAAATATAGCTGATAAAATGAATTTTTATAAATTAATAAATCAGTAAATAATTCCAGAAATATTTTTATAAAAATCTACATATTTTAATTGATAAGTGGCTAAATTTTCATAATATAATGATTAACGGTTAATTAATTATGCTAATTTAAATATTAAACAAATTCAGTTTTTATAAAAACCGGCAAGTTCGCGATTAACGAACCTGCGGGAATATCAAAACACCAAGAGTAATAAAAAATCATATTTTTGGACTAATTAAGTAAAAACGAACTTTTCTATGAGAAACCTGGACAATCCGGATGGATTGTGCGCGTCTCTTCTTAAATCAAACTGAATAAACGGAAACGGGCTCCGTGGCTAATCCGGGACCCCAGTATGTGATCCTTCTTTATAACTTAATCATTTTATTACATTTACCCAAGCTTATTTTCCCATAACTGTTTTCTGAACACGTAAACGAACAACTTGGCCCAGCAGGGAAAACGGGAATCTGAGCCAAGTTCAATTTTAAGTATTAGACATTGAACAACATCACAACCTAAGCTTATTGCCACTTTCTGGGCATTCCAGCTCTACCCAGATTAGTTATACAGCCCAGTTTAGTATTGAGATTATAATAATATTAAAATATTAATATTATTATAATATTGATTATAGGAACTACTGATAGCGGACCGAACAAACCACGAGCTGATAAAGTACTGATTATCTACTAAACCGTGAGTTTCATGACCCCACTCTTTAAACAGTTTTGCGAACTTTTGGGGTGAAAAGCATGTTTGATTACATATACATACCTGAAACATGTATTGATGTGAATTATCTAAGTGCTAACACACGAAAGTCCCCACTAACACAGTGATTAACTTTGAGCCGGTGGCTTGTTAATAGTGCTATTGGTTTGACAAACCCAAACGGAATCGCCCTGGTTGCCGTGTCACATAGCGCCATTTGCACATGACCATATTTATACATACAAGCTATGTAGTGTTAGACATAGCTACCGGGGCATGTTGTGGGCGGAAAGGGGCCACAGTGGTTGATTGAGCGTGGGAAATGGATGCACGCAGCACATACAGTCAAGGCTTCACTGTAGCTTAGCATAATTACATCATTTACATACATACGTACTTATTTCATGATTACAAGTGTTAACTTGTGAATACTCATAACTGTTTTCTTGAAACTCGTGAAATTCACCAACTCTAGTAGTTGACCCGTTTTAAACTGCTTTTCAGGTGTATCTAAATCGGAATGATTTGGTGATCTGTTACTTCCCAAGGTGGGTGGTTGATGCTTTGTGAATAGAGGCAAAGGAAATAGTAGTAAGATCGTATAGTTAACGAACTAGTTTTGTTTGTATCGCCTAGACTGTAAAACGATGATAGAACAATGAATTGTAATATATTGTAAATTAGTTTGTGATTTTTCTTTATAAACAATGTGTTGATACCAGAGGTGTCTGTTACATTCCAGTTTTACCCTTCCGCATTGTGCTAGTTGGGGTGTGACATTTCATGCTCAGCAGCCTTGAGGAAGGCTATCACATCATCTAACTTGAAGTTTGGAAAGTTGGCCTTCTCTTTGATGAACTTGATGGCAGTGTACCACTAACCAGATAAAGATGATAGAAGTTTCTTGTTCAGGTCAAAATCAGAGATCTGAAGGTCAGTTGTTCTGATTTCATTCACAATCATCATGAACCTTTGCAGAACAGACTTTAGCCTTTCTCCATCTTTGAACTTGAATCTGTCAAGTTGCTGTTTCAATCTGTCTTTCTTGATGTCTCTTAGTTCTGTATTCCCCTCAAACATTTCAATGACTGCATCGTACATGCCTTTTGCAGTCTTGTGGTGATTTACGGTTGTCAGAATTTCCCAAGAAAGCCCTAATTTCAGCATAGACAGAGCTTTGTCATCCCTCTTCTTCATCTTCAGCTCAACAGTTGCGTTGTTGTTTGGAGCTGTGGAAGGAACGTAGTTTCCTTCAGTAATAGACATCCACAGCTCTGGGTCATGGTAGTTCACAGCCGCTTCAAACAGCACTTTCCATTTTATGAAGTTTTCTTGTCCATGTAGCCTTGGAATCTTGTTAGTTGAGACTTCTTGGTCCTCCATATCTGCAGATCTGGATTTTGCAGTAGTGAAAACAGACTAAAGCTTCAAGCTTCTTCACAACCTTCTGTCCCGTGGCCTTCAGCGGGCTTACTTAAGCTCTGATACCACTTGTTAGGACCGTGAATCGGGTGAAACCTCGAAAGGTTGACAAGAACACACCAACTCTGTTAACCCTAAAGGCCTATTGAATATCCAGGCGGAATCAGGATATCCAATAAGTGGGAACGAAGGAGTGACAAAATAATAGACACGAAACGTAAATGAATACTCAATAATAGCGATTTCAATACAAAGATTTACTGTATTTAATAGCTCGTTAATGTAACAATAGAAGGAATGTCTAAGGTTTCGTGTGACGGCGCAGGTGGCGGCGGATTGTACGAGAAAACAAAGAATATTCCTTTGGAATGTTTTCCGTACAAAGCGCGTGTAAAAAACGGTGTCAATCCGTGCCTAAAATGGAAACCTAGGGCCCTATTTATAGACCCTGACATTCCTTCTAGAAGTTCCTAATTATTACATAATGAAACACAAAATAATACAAGTGTTGAGTCCTCGAGCAAGATAACAGTCTTGCTCGAGCAAGCTCACTATGCTAGGTATGCTCGATGAGTATCCTCGAGCATACTTTACTTAGAATATTTTCTCTTTCGAAGAATCTATTCTCTTCCAATGATCTTCATTCTTCTTGACTTGTCCACGCTTTGCTCGAACTTGTCCATCGAGCAAGCTCATTCTTCTTGATGTCTTCAGCTTTTCTTATTCAGCAATCTTTATCATGCTAGGATGTAAAACTTGCTCGGGAATTGAACTGTGCTCGAAGTCCTTGCTTTGATCACTTAACATCTTCTTATTGCATCCATGCTTGTCCCCATGTGCTCGATCATCCTGTGCTCGTAACACTTGGTTGAAACTTGTATGATCAAGCTGTTTGCTCGATTGGCAATCCATGCTCGATAGAAGAATACTCTTGCTCGTTGAAGTGTAGCTTGCTCGAAGCCTTAACACTTAGAAGAATCAACCATTTAAGGTTCTGAAGACCTTGCTCGAAGTAGTGAAAATCATGCACGATAGTCTAAGCTTGCTCGAAGTCCATACTTAGCCGTTTCCAGAGGAGGTTGAGAAGATTCCAATCTTCCTTATCAAAAATCCGACCCAACATATGATTTATTCATTTCACAAGTATATTGTATTTAGAAATCCTTTCCAAATAACACAAGTGTCAATATTTATTTACTATGATCACATCATAAATAAACAAATATAATTGGTGTTTGTCTAGCTTGTTATTGGGTATGACCCGACTTGGATCATAACGTACTAGCCACATCAATAATAATATGTGTCTTGGGCAGAACGAGAGCAACAATTATAACGAATGAGTCACATTTGTGACTTACAACAACCAAAATGCCCCCGTACATTATTTCTAATAAGATAATACATTATACATAGACCCAGACCTAAAACTAAGTACTGACAAACTCCCCCTCGTCTCGAGCTCTTTTGTTCTTCAAAAATACTTTAGCCCTAGAATCTGTTGGTCTTCCAATTGACACTACTGTGAATCCCAAACGCATAACACACTCGTACAACGCGCTGGAATTTCATGGCTATGTCATAGTGCTTAACGTCCGCCCATCTGATCTTATTCGTATAAAGTGCATCATTATCTGATTCAGATAGGTTTACCAGCCACATCGGATCTATCAGTTTGATAAACTCAGTCTTCAAGCTAGATCCCAATACTATTACTGCATCACCGGTTTTATTGTCATAATACCACCTATTAAATGTCGTGAAAAGACTCTGAGGAAAAGTCTTAACAAGCACTTTCTTCATAGTACGTGGTGGTTTGACATTCAAAACCAGTTTTCTCCAACCGGTATGCTAATCAATCTCGTCTATGTACTTACGAGTTGGCACCTGAGGCTGAAAATACCTAAACCCAAAACGCACTTCGTGTAACAAATGCTGATAGAACCCCTAGACCCACTGATTGTTGCCTCGGTTCATAAATGGTCTATTAGCAAGTGTTCTCACATCCCATCTTGGCATAGATAAACCATTGGTGATACGCTTGAAGTACTGTATCCCACGTTCCCACTTAACAATGCATACTATAAATATGCTATATGAGCCAAGATCTAGTCGCAAATTGATACGTCAATTTGTGTGAATACGTTAAAGGAATACTTTATTCAATATGCTGAGGATGATGATGAAATGCATTATCCTAGAGAGAATCCGACAGCATAAAGCTACAAGGGGAATAAATATGGCACAGATCTCTATGCCAATTCACTATGGAAGGCCTATATATAGGCAACACTTATTCGTTCATCACACATAATGAATGAGGCTTCTCATTCGTTAACATCACTAATGAATGAGGTCTTCCCATAGCAAATGACCTCCCATTCGCTAAACACCCTTAGCGAATGGGCTTACTTTAATGAATGAGCCATCATTCGTTACACTGTAGTAACGAATGAGCTCATTAACTTAACGAATAAGCCTAGTCTATAACGAATGGACCTCATTCGCTAAAAATACTTAGCGAATGAGCCATTTTACATTAAATGTAAAAACTAAACTACCCTAGCGTATTTGAACAGCCGCGGACAACAAATCATGCACTAACACATACTTTAAGATCTGAATCATACATCCAAGATATAATATTACCTTTCACCGTCTTAGCACTCACGAACTTCTTCATTTGGTATGGCGATGCTCGAGCCTTTGCCTGCTTGTAATACTCACGTTCGTTGTAACAAGGCACAAGTGCGGAAGATGGAGGTAGCAGAAATGAGAATGCTACGTTGGATGTGTGGGCACACAAGGCTAGACCGAATAAGAAACGTTGTGTTTCGCGAGAGATTAGGGGTGGCGAACATAGCAGACAAGATAAGAGAGTGGAGATTGAGATGGTTTGGACATGTAAAGAGAAGACAGACGACGAATCCTATCTGATCCGTTGAAAACATTACTATAGAGGGGAGGAGGGGTAGAGGACGACCGAAATTGACTTGGGATGAGAGGATTAGGCATGATTTGATAGAGCTAAACCTCTCCGAGGACATGGTTGAGGATAGGAATTCATGGAGAAGTAGAATTAAAGTTAAGGATTTTTAGAGAGAATTGAATACCTTAGGGCTTAGACTTAACTTATTTAGGTCACATACCATAATGGTATTTCCCTTACATATATTATTATTATTATTATTATTATTATTATTATTATTATTATTATTATTATTATTATTATTATAATTATTATTTGCTTTTATATAGCTGTTAAACTGTGATCTTATTATTAATATTATTATAATTAGTAGTAGTTTTTATATAACTGTTAAACTTTGATTTCCTTTATTTTGCTTCATACACATGTACTTAGAGCCGAGGGTCTCTCTGGAAGCCACCTCTTTATTCCTTTGGATAGAGGTACGGTGTGCCTACATCCCACCCTCCCCAGACCCTACTTATAGCTTTGCTGTCGATGGGATTTTACTGGGCATGATTGAGTGATTGATTGTTGTAACGTAAAGTCTCGATCATCCTGTTCATTTTCTGCACGTTATGTCTGAACATACCATCCGAAGAACGTGAAGTCTTTGTGTCAACCTCCTTCTCTTTCCCTTTACCCTTATTCTGTTAGACGCTCCTCGACTGCTTGAAAGTGTTCTATAGTAAAGCAAGGAATTTCCCTCGTCAGTTTTTGTATGAGTATATAAGTCGTAATATTCCTCAGCCATCACATCTTCAACTTCAATATCTTCAAAATCAAACGACATATTCCCAGCTGGAATATTCGTGTCAGCACTTATATTGACAAAACCCAACCCCCGGTGCGGAAGCGTGAATAATGGTCGTTATTAACGGTCGAGCTCGGATTTGAGCTAGGATCGAATCGTATTCACTCTTGAAAGGTGTTTTGGACGGATGAGTGGTGTTTGGGAGAGAGCCTGAATCGATTACAATGAACAATAGACTGGATGAACAAATATATGTAATCGAAACATAAATAAAGAAGTGGTAGTATGATTTCATTAGTCAAAATATTGTCATACAGAGCACTCATACATACACACATACATACTATCAGCCACCTCCAGGAGAGCTCATCCTGGAGGCGGCGGCTCTCTCTAAGAGATAAAACCCTAGATCTCACACAATACACTCATACTAGAAAAATTAACAAATATATTTATTTATACTATTCTAGCATGTCTTGGTCTTCAAGCCATCCACCCTTGGTTGAGACCAAAAATATTAATTAATTTTCACCCATAATAATAATAATAGTTCAATGCGTCCGTCTAAAATATAACTCCCAACAATCTCCCCCTTAGACCGATGCCATCAAATTTTCTTCCATGACCACCTCAAAAACTCGTTGTCTTCCGTTGAAATTCTCCCCCTCACGTTAAGCTTCTCACGTTGTTCATTTTAGATCATTTCTCCTATATCACATTCGGATACATTTGTATGGGCATATGAACAAGGCTTTGAACTTCAGCAATCAACTTCAAGTATCAAGGTCATCACAAAAAGAAATAAACTCAATGTGATCATCAAATAATCTTCCATTCTTCAAACTTGTTTCTTTCCTTGTAAATCATCTTCAAACCATTCCCTGAATCAAGATAGCATTCAAGTTAACCATAACCCGTTCTTGATTGTCAAGTGACTGTTTTCATAGGAGGTTAAACTCTACTGATCATCCGTTCAACATGTTACTAGTGATGACTCTATCTTCTCAACCGTACTAGGAAATCTGAAAACTCACAAACATTGAAACATCTCTAAAGAATCTTGGATTATCGATCTTGATCAACTTTTCCTTAACTTGAGTCTTTTCACTTGATTTGAAGCAAGCAATTTGCAATGAAATTCAAGAATTTTTACTCCCCCAATTTCGTTGCAATTGTCTTTGAAAATTGTGTCTTCAAATCAAGTATGGGTGAAACAACCTTGACCATCCTAGTCAAGTTTGTTGATTCTGTAATAAACAAAGATAAACAAAACATTATGTTGGTTGACACTCATAAGTGATTAAATCCGTAAGCTTGGTCAACACTTGTTCTTGTAAAGCTCTTTGATGAAGTCTGTGAAAAATTGATAAGGCTTTGATTTCCTTTTGCTTGTTGATGATTGGAAAAAATTTACCAAAACACCCTTGGTATATATCTTCCATAAAGCTTAGCTTGGTCAAACGGTCAACGGAACCAAAAATCTCAAGTGTAATTCATTCACGAGCATGGATTCAATTCACGAGCACACATAAGTCAAGTCCCTTCACGAGCATACTCAGTTTTTACTCAAGCATGCTTGAAAACACTTGTGTTTTTTTTCCTTTCATTGAGCATGCTGGGGAGCTTGCTCGAAAACACTTGTGTTTTCCTTTCATCTAGCATGCTAGAGAGCTTGCTCGAGGGCTTGCTTGAAACCTTGCTCGAAGCCTTGCTAGAGAAAACACTTGTATTTTTTTGTCGTTACTCGAGCATGCTTTTGTCTTTATCCGAGCATGCTCGAAACCATGCTCGAGACCTTGCTCGAAAATACTTAGTCTTTTTATGTATTTCATTGAGTATGCTCGAGACCATACTTAGTCTTTTTCTGTCTTTTCCTGATCATGCTCAAAAGCAAAAGTGTGCTCGAAAACACTTGTATTTTTATTTTTTTATTTTTTTTAAACTGTGAGAACTGAGCCCCCAGTGTGGAAGCGTGAATAGTCGGTATTAACGGAGGATCTTAGATCTGAGCTAGGATCGAATCAACAACTTGTATTCACTCTTGAATGATCTATGGACGGGTGTGGAGAGTTCGATTCGATTAACAATCAATATAGGATGAACAATAGCAATCGAAACACAAATAGATAGATGCAGTAGTATGGTTTCATTAATCCAAAAGATTGTCACAAAGAACACTCATACATACATACATACATAATCATAAACGCTCGCCACCCGGGGAGAGCTCTTCCCCGGGTGGAAACTCTCAATACAAACACACATCCTGAAACACATGACCTAATCGTCTATTTATAGTGGTCTTGTGCCTTGGTCTTCGCTCCATCCGCCTCTTGGATAAGACCAATAATATAAATATATTGTTCACCCATAATAATAATAATTCGATGCATTAGTCTAAAATATAAGTCCCAACATATATTATCTTTATCCACGATCTCAACATCAACCTTTCTTCCCAACTCCTCAACCTCGTCCTCGTTTAATCCAAGAAGCAAGGTGATCTGTTCTTTAGACAAAGAATGATCAGCAAACTCGCCTTCTTCGATTTCATCTGAATTTACCATACTCATAACGAATCCACTTTCATCAATAAATAGAATCATGTTTGCCTCAATCATATTCACCGGCTTAACATTCGTGTAATCCTTATACACAATCATCTATAATCCTCCACCACTACCCCCAGTCGTAGCTTTAACAGACGACGATGCACTACCGCTTGGTTGTTGATCACCACAACCTGTTGCATCAGGATTTTTATCGTGATCATCTCCCTTCAGTTTCTTCAATTCATCTTATTTACAAGTCAACTGGAAAATGATCTGATCCTGCTTGTCTATCCCCCCCCCCCCCCGAGTAGGAACTAGGGTTTTAAGTTCCTTGTTTTCTTGTTGAATGAACTGAACGTGTCGAAACATGTTCCACCGCTCTAACCTCATTTTATGCTGGAAACCTCGGTCCGTAGTCATTTGATTCTGTTGGAGATGAATCAAATTGAGTAGCTGGAACATATGTTGTTAAGGTGACAGATTATAAAAATAGGGAGGAACAGGTTGCATCGGGCCAAAAGGTCGGTTGAATTCCATAAACGAATGCTCAGGCCTTCGCAAAGTAACAGATGGACTAATAGGAGTCATCATCTGAAGCTGTGGAGTTGGCATGGTAGATAGTATAGTCTGAGGTATAGTAGAAAACCTCGGATGCCCAGACGATGTTATCACCAAAGTAACCATCGGTGAAACAGGAGTAGTCATCACCAGAATAGGAATCGCCGGTGTGATAGATATAGAAGCAGGTGGAGGCGATACATTAATAGGAATCGAAGGTCGATCCTATATTTCCACACCTGTACCTCGTCTAACCCTTTGCTTCTTTGGCTGTTAAATCATCGGAGAATTTCCTTTACGCTTACGAGCATCAGATCCACCCGAACCACCCACACCACCATCACCACCATCATTACCACCAGCACCACCATCATTACCTTCATGCTTGGAATCCGAATCGTCATAGATCTATCGATCAATAGGTGGAGAAATATAATCAACACGGGCAGTGTTACCAATCAACCGTTTGTAACGCGGTTTTGTCTGTAAAGTATGGCCCCAATAAGTTTTGATCCTTCTCATCGTGTCCTTGTTCATGTGCTCAAGTAAAATCAAGTCAGCTTGAATCTCCAGATCTTTCACCAAATCCGGCTCCAAATGATTAATAATTAACTGTAAAAACCGTTGATACATCTTTGTTCCTCTGAGTCGTACAGTTTTCTTTGAGATGGTAGAAGATCATCTTAGAGAAATTAAAAGGTTTGTTAAGCAAGAGGGCACCAAACACTGATTGTAACATCATGCGAAATTCATCATAACCGCCCTTTCTACCACCAAGGCAATGAATCAGTACATGTAGAAGGTACTTGTACTGTTCACACAAGTTCGCCTTTTATACATCGACTTTTCTAAATCCCCCTTATACCTTAACCTTCCAAACAACCCCCTGATTAGCGAACGGTCAAACTCATACTTGTCATCAACAGTATCACCAAACCTCAATACATTATGAATCACTGGAACAGTCACAGTGATTATTTTACATTAAATCTTGGCCACGAGGTGATTCTCCTTGGCAACATATCGTGCTGTATCCCAAAATGGTCGGATAATGCTTTGATGAACATATGTGTCTGTGGAAATAGCAAAGTAAATCCTTGACCGCTTCAGAAAACTAATGATACCACCGAACATGGTTGTACCAAAGAAATCATCTTCTAGAAAAGCACAAATGTTATGCTTTTTTTCCCAATGTAACAATGGTAGCTCAACTTCGGGTTCATCAGCAGCAGGTTCAGCTTGGGGTTCACTTGCAATGGATCTTGAGCAACTTGTTCTTGCTATATGATTTGTACTAGTTGTTGTTAGAGAATAGGCTCGGGAACAATATTTTGAACATTTTCAACCATCTTGTTAAAAAAATGCATTAATATCAATTTCCAAAAATACTCTTATAATAATGAATGACCACTTCATTTGTTATCATTTATTTAACGGATAGCTTTATTCGTTAAGACTTTAACGAATATGCTTTCATTCGTTAATACCATTAAGGTCGTTCGCTATAGAATCCAATGAAAGAGCTTATTCGTTATGAGATTTCTTATTCGTGAATGTCAACATAAAGATTGTATAGACATTTGTTATACTAAAACGAATGAATCTGTAAATGATTTCTTGACTCTGAAATGTTCAAGTAAAAGTTAGACAAGAAATTTAGAAGTCAAAAACGATTCTAAGTCACTGTAAATCACACCATGTAAACCTGAAAACTCTAATTCGTGTTTCAATTATGATTAGAAAACCCACAATAATTATCATTCACTTTTGATTTTGAGTTTAGATCAAGATTATTAGGTTAATTAAGAGTGTTTTATAAACAGTATATCATCTTCATCTATAAACCCATGTAATGAAGTCCAATCACAATGGTAAACACACCATTGAAATCGTTTTTACCTGTATATCAATAAACAATCGATTAGCAAGAAGATTATGATGTTCTGAAGATTTTAGAAACTTTTGGCAGGGGTTCTCTCTGGTTTTGGATGAAATAGTAGGAAGACGAATGAACAGATCATTCGTTTCCTGGGGTTTATAACCCACACCTATAATTTCATGAATCCCAAGGTCTTTCGTGAATTGAACTAACGAATGAGGCTTCATTCGTTAATTCAAATGAGTCATTCGTTAAGCACTTAACGAAACGCCTTCGTTCGTTAAACTTTTAACGAATAACACAGTTAATTCGTTAACATTTGAACGAATGGCGCAGTTATTCGTTAACCTTTAACGAATAACATAATTAAGTTTATCATTCGTTATACTTGCGAACGAATGAGTGTGCATTTGTTATTATGTAGCGTAAGTGAATGAGATGAATTACGAATGAGTGCATTTGTTAGAATATTGAACGAATGACACCACATTCGTTACACTGTAGTAACGAATGACATTTTTAGCTTAACGAATGGGACATTTACCATTCAAAAGTAATTAAATAATCATCAAAACCCTAATTTTGATGAAAATAACTTAAAACATTTACCTTAACAGTCAAAACTTGACTGTAATATCTTAAATTATGCGAAAATACTTTAAAATTCGTTTACTTTAACACTAATTAACTTAAATATGTGGGGAAAACTTTCCTTTTAATTTTGAATAATTCGCAAGCTTGATAATCGAAAATAAAGAAGAAATGGAAATCTTTTTGAATTTTTTTTCAACAAAATTATATAAACACACACACACAAAATCTTTTTGTATTTTTCATTTTTTAAACGAAATAAAAGATGAAAATACAACAAAATAAAGACTATTAAGCAGTACATGTTTTTGTGAGTTCGAGCAGGGAATCATATTGACTTCTAACATCCTAAGCTACACTTCAATTTCAACCTATTGTGCACATAATCCAATGATGATTTCAGATATAATTGTCCTCTTAAACATTACACAGACTTTTTGGTAGCTTTAGCATACGTATTTAAGGCTCAATTAAGCACGAATCATATGTGGACCCCACCTATCAGACACAATTTTTCTCTCTCTTATACAATGAATTTCAAATGTACGTTTTTCTCTTTTATTTAGAATTTGATTAACTGTGATTCATGCAAAAATAATGAAAAGAAAATAAAGCACACTGGTTAAAATTTTCCCTTAAGATCGATATTACTGCGCACATATAAGGTTCCATTTTAACAAAATAAAAAGATAAAATAAGTTGAAGTTGTATAAGGCCTTAACAATCAATTTGGATAATCCTGTATTATTGCGAGGAGAAAGTCCAAGGCTTTATACGAAACACCAAGAAAATAAAGCAGAATATCCAAAACTTAACCCTTAGGTCGAATAGTCTTATCGCGTAGGATATGATCCAAGTTTAGAATAAAAATAAAGAAAAAATAAAGTTGAACTTCTTTGAAAAATAAAATAAGAAAATAAGTTGAATCTCTTTGCAAAATTAATGCAAGCACACACAGTAATCTTTAACCTTTTGATATTTCAAATAAGATATATAACTATGCATCAAGATGTTATACCACTAGATTCGGAAAATTTTTAGGTTTATATGTTATCAACACCTATATAATCTGTCAATCCTATCTTACATATCATATTGCGGACCTTACAGCAATTTTCAGTCTAATTTATTCATGTGCTAGGTCCCTTAGGTCAATGTACTATCGTTTTCCCTTTTTGCTTCAAGAACTCAATTTTTAGGAGCAAATTTTTCAATGTTTTTGTATTTTTCTCATATTTAAATGTTTTTGGGTTTTTTCTATACAAACAGAAAACATAATATTTTTGGATTTTTCTGGATTTTCTCCCCACCCCCCTCCCAAAAAAAAATATAAAACTTTACAAAAACCAAAAAAGATTAACAAAGCGTTTGAATTTCTTTTAACGTTTTTAGACCATTAATACAAAGCAAATATTGACAACGCGTTTTATCAAACGCTTTGGTAAAAAGGTCAGCTTTCTGAAAATCCATGTGTATCTTATCAATACTGAATAGTTTCTATTCAAAACAATCATGGATAAAATGATAACGTATCTCGATGTGCTTAGTTTTCGAGTGTTGAACGGGATTATTGGTTATACTAACTGCCGCAGAATTATCAATAAATATGGGAGTAGTAAGAAACTTCAAACCGTAATCCCGCAGGTGTTACTGGATCCACAAAACCTATGAACAGCAACTCAAGGCTGCCAGTATTCGTCTTCAGTGGTTGAAATGGAGACCGTTGTCTGCTTCTATCACTGCCAGGAAACAAACCGGTTTCCTAAGAATTGACATCCCGTTGTAGTAGACTTAGAAAGTTAATCTTGCATCCTTTGTAGTCCGAGTTGGTGTAAGCGGTAAGATCGAAACTATCGTCCTTGGGATACCATAACCTGATGTCAGGATTACCCCTTAGATAGTGCAAGATATGCTTCACAGCCGCCATATGAGTCACTCGGGGGCTCAATTGATACCTGGCACACAAGTAAACAACAAACATTATGTCAGGACGAGAAGTAGTTAGATACATAAGAGACCCGATCATAGCTCGATAGAGGGTTGGATCAATGATATCCTCCTATTCATCCGGTGATAAATTGCGACCCACGAGAAGAGGTGTCGAGGGGATTTTTCTTGTAGAGATCTTGAATCGGCTAAAGACGTCGTTCACATATTTGGTCTGATGAATAAAAATTCCCGGATCAGATTGGTGAAACTGCAACCCCAAGAATGAATTCATCTCTCCCATTGAACTCATCTCCAACTTCGTCTGTGTAGTTCTCTCGAACTCCTTACACTACGTGTCGTTTGTTGAGCCAAAAATGATATCGTCAACATAGATTTGGACGAGGAGCCGATCATCACCAAGAGATTTGTAAAATAAGGTACAATCCACAGTCCCCCGTTTGAAACCGCTATCAATAAGATGGTCAGCAAGCGTGCTGCACCATGCTCTCGGGGCTTGGTGTAAACCATAAAGAGCCTTGTTCAATCGATAAACACGCTCTGGATAGTCAGAGTCTTCAAAACCAGGAGGTTGCTTTACATACACCTCTTCGTGAATCTCGCCATTCAAAAATGCACTCTTCACATCCATTTGATACACTTTGAAGTTCATGAAAGCAGCTTAGGCAAGAAAGATTCGTATAGCTTCCAGCCGTGCTACTGGAGCATACACCTCGGTAGAGTCAATGCCAGCCTGTTGATTATATCCCAATACGACCAATCGTGCTTTGTTTTTCACCATCACCACACGGTCTTCTTTCTTACATTTAAATACCCACTTGGTTGGAATCGCTTTCTTAACCCCAGTAGGTTGATTAATAAGACCCATACACCCAGTCGCACAAACTGTTGAAGTTTCTCCTGCATTGCTTCTACCCACAATGGTTCCTTCAATGCCATTGAGACACTTATAGGTTCTATTTGAGAAACAAAGCAAGTGTATTTGGTGATGTTTAATATACCTATTGCATTCACGTCCGCATATGCACACAAAACGTTATCATCACCTAAATTAACATCACTTAAACTATCTTCACATACGTTAGCGACCTGACGTCGCGTCTTCACACCATCACTTACGTTACAAATTATATTATCTTGAGGATGATCCGCTTTTATCCGAAGAGATGGATTCTCAGGAACCAATACATTATTACCCAAATTGGTAACATTTTGTTCAGCTGGTTGTTCAGAAATTGACGGAGACGAATCTTAAGTTTGAATAATTTCAAGAACACCCTGAGAATCATCTGATGGAATTGATGAAGAATCTACATACTCCGTATCATCAGAATTTTCGGAAACAACAGAAGCAACTGGTTCTTCATAATTAGAAGATCTTGGTATGGAAAATAGTTGTTCTTCTAAATATGCATGTACCAAATCTTCATGATGCACTTCAACAGATGGAGTAAATGAATTAAATAAGGAATAGTAATCGAACATCCAATCGGTGCCTTTTTCGGTAGGAGGTGTTGTATAGCTTTGACAATCCATATGATACCATTCCTCCACACATCTCGAAGAGAGATTAAGCACACGTTTATTGGGTGAAGCATACCCAAGAAAGTAACCTTCAATTGCTTTCTCTTCAAATTTCCAAGCATCCCATTTCAGTATTGTACACGGGTCCCGAAAAGTTCAAGATATTTGAGGTTCGGCTTACGGTTATTAAGCAACTCATAACTTGTTTTTGAGTTTCTTAACCGTAAGGACACGATTCAATGTGTAGCAGGCGGTATTCACAGCTTCATTCCATAATTAAACAGGAAGCTTAGAATCCGCTAACATTGTCCTTGCCGCTTCTATCAGGGTTTGATTCTTTCTCTCAGCAACACCGTTTTGCTGTGGCACATACGGAGACTGTATTCCCTATGTATCCCTCTTTTAATACAAAAGAAATCTAATACATTAATTTTGAACTCTGTGTCGTTATCACTTCGGATCCGTCTCATTGTATGCTTGTAAAGTAATTCGATCTTGGTGATTAAGTTCTGAATTAGAATAGGTGTTTGATCTCTGGTGTTCATAAATAAAACCCATGAAATTATTTAATAGTCGTTGGTAACGACCAAACAATACAAATCACCCGCAATACTCAGACGATTCACTGGACCGAATAAATCCATGTGAAGTCGCTCTAGTGGAGTATCAATGGAGTTAATTTGCTTTGACGGGTGTGGTTTCTTCTTTTGCTTCCCCTTCTTACATGCCACACAGTGATCGAAGAATTTGAAGTTCTTTAATGTTTCCCCATCCACCAGATTATTCGCCATAAGATGAATTATTTTGTGAATATGGATGTGACCCATACGCCTGTGCCACAATATCGTGTCCTTCTCGGTTGCTTTCGAGATGAAGCACTTTTCAGTTGGATAAGTTACGTTATTACCCATTTCTAAAACATAAATATCATTTGATCGTGGAGATCGTATGACAACCACATCTTCTGGAATTGTGAATCCCGGTTGAAGGATAACACATTACTTATCCAAGAATAAAGTGGTGTATTTCTTTTATCACAATATTTAACCCGCTCAAAGGTAATACTACCATTTAAGACTTCACCTTCTTTAGTAATCATTCCTCCTTAATTACCCACAAAACGCTACATAACCCCCTTGAATATCTTTCGCATTAGTTAGAAGATCAAGGTTGCCGGTAATGTGTCGAGAACATCTGCTGTTTATGATCCACTTATCTCCTGATATTGTTTTGGATGAACTCTACATAAAAAGTAAATGATTAAATCCTTTTGAGATAAATTAATAAGCCGTTTCAAGTGTGATTGTGACACTTGTGAATACTTCACGGGTTTCTTAAATTTTCACTTTAGATATCCATCCTTGATCACACCCGAATCTGTGTTCTTACAAATCAGTTGAACTAAATCAAACGGTTTGTGAGATACATTTTGTTCATCAACTCGAATAACTTTTCGTGGGTTTATGTTAGAAAACATAATGTGTGACTCATCGATTTGCATTTACATAGATTGTTGTCTTTTCAAGTTAATGTTCTCCTGAGGAACTGAATCCTTGGTCACATTTTTAGCAATCTTTACCTTGGCTCCACATTTTTTAGCAATATGCATGTGTTCTCCACTAATGAAACACAATCGAGTGTCAACAAATGGTTTTGGTGAAACACAATGCACTTGTGAAGCCTCAGGTTGAACAGACACAACCTTTGGTGCAATATGAGAAATCGAACTTCAAACAGCATCTTTGTTTACCCTTTTATTTTTGTAAAATTCAAGATCGCTAGTATTTAAAACACTTTCCATTCCCGAAGATTTAACAAATTTTATCGATTTAAATACATTTGGTTTCTGTTTCCATTGAGAATGATGAATTTTAGATTTCTTAAACGCATTCTAAAGTTCAGTTACTTTCGATGTTTCATCATGAAAACGCTTTTAAAAAGATCAGGTTTAACCAAACTTAATGGGATTTCTTATTCAGAAAACACTTTATTTATCCCTTTTGAGTTTGTAAACACGACCTATAGTTAAATTAACATTACGTGAAGGATTAATGATTCACATTAAATCCTCCTCAGAAAATTTTGACTTTTCTATTTCTTTTACTTTATTTTGAGACTTAGTAATGATTTTAGCACTTTTTGAATCCTTTGACTCTTGTTAACCGTAAACTGCCTTTTCAAATTCATGTGGTTCACAAATAATGTGATTCTCAGATATTCTCATTTTTATGAATCACTTATGGTTCATGAATTTCCTCAATTAAACCATCAACTTCATTTTAAGTAAAAACATAATTGCTTTTAATATGAGAAGTTGTTTGAATCGGTTTATCATTGATGTCGGACCGGTGCGGGACACGGTTTCCCAACGATTCACGGGGCAACGTGTTAGAGTGCGGAATCCTCTAACACGGCGATTCGGTGGTGATCAACAACGCACGGTTACGATTCCTAAGACGGTTTGACACCTAGGGACGGAGGAAAAGACCGACACGACGAAGATGGGCAGAGAGGATTTTCGGCAGTAGCAGGTTCGTGACTGTGTGTAATGTGTGCTCTCTCTTGTGAAATTTCCTAAGTTTCGTTTATATATCGTATACTGATTCGATCGAATGAGTATCTCATTCGATCGAATGAGTCCTGGTTCGATCGAATCAGTCACTGATTCGATCGAATCAGTTTCTTTTGACATTTTCAGTCCGTTAACTTGGTTTCACGATCGTTATTTTCATATCGAACCATCCTGATAGAACTGGGGACATACACATGACATTTCATGTCCTAACAAACTCCCCCTTGGAGCCAGTTCTATTTACTTATAATCAATCGAGTTCTCTTGCTCGATCGTAACTCCCCCTTGGAGTTATCTCACTCTCTCTTTTCTCAAAGCTAGTGGTGCGCACGTTGCATCCACGAACTCCTTTCTTCATGAAGTTCTCTCAAGATCAAATGGTTCAGTCAGTCAGACTTACCATAGGTTCCGCATATCCTGAGAGCTTCGTTCCTACAGAACATATAGATCATAATACATTAGTAACAAATGGAAAAATATCAGGCTCAAACATCTTTGGGTTTTCTTGTCACTTCATTCTTTCTTTCATGCACAGCCTGTTGCACAGATGAACATTTAGCAACCTGCATGAAGTTTTCTTTCATTCCTACACACTGGATAAACATTTAGTAGGAACAGACAGGGATCAGACTACCTGTCACGATGATTTCGCATTAAAAAAAACAGAATAAAATTAAAAAAAAAAAAATTAATTCAGAATAAAAATCTTTTTGTATGTTTTTTTTTTTTTATAATATTCAAACTGAAATAAACAACTGTATAAAAATTTAAAACACATTATTTTTGGTTGAGAAGGATCTATAATAAGAAATCATACAGACGTATATGACTGACTATCTACTGAGACTTTTCGGGAATTTTTTTTTTTTTTTTTTTTTTTTTTTTTTTTTTTTTAACAGAATATACGAAGTTAAACAAGACATAATGAATATTCTTTTTGTGAGAAAGATCCGAACAGGAATCATACTAATTACGTGACTGTCACACAGATCCGTGTTTAGCTGTATTATGACATAAAGAAACAGGTTGTGAGCATGTAAATAACTTAAAATGGTTTTCATCGTTTCTGTGATACGAGTTAGGTTCAATTATGTCTCAAAATTTAAGTGGGTAACAACTCAGAGATTATGATGCCTCCTATCTATTCTCAAAGCGTATTTGGCTTTCCCCAAGTCACCCCGAATTGACCTTGACCCATAGTGTCTGATTAAGGTTGTAAGTGTCTTCATCTGCTTCCCGTTTTCTTTCTTACTCCATGATTGAGAAGTCTTGACATTGTTAACTCTAGAATGTTTCAATCACTCATAAGGTAAATTTTTTTTTTTTTTTTTTTTTTTTTTTTTTTTGAATGTTACATAGACTTCAGAGTAGTAAACAATTGCAAGTCCCGAATCTGGATCACTGCAGTTTCTTCACACACTATCTTTACAGGAATCAGAACACTTATGGGCTCGTGTATGACTGGGTAATCGCTTTTCTGCCTATCATTCGGAAAGATATATATGAAGACATACAAAACTCTTAAGGAGTTTCCACGTAAAATCGAGTAGATTTAGTTTGTATCACATCTACTTTTACGCACCATAAAAAGCTACCATGACACACAATGACCGTTCTAAAGCCTTTTAAGCCTAATAACTTCACTAGTTAAGCTCACAGAATCAGTGTATCTATCATTTTCCAAGGTTGGATCAATTTCTCATTTTCTGAATATATATGAATGTCCTTTTTTTTTTAAAAAAAATAACGTTTAAATTATTTCGCCCCGATCAAGTCAAAGTCTTCAGGTAAACGGCTATCCTGAAGATCCAATGGATCAACTGGATCGACCACATACGAGTATGTGTCCTTCTAACTAAGTATAACCGACTATTTTTCAGCGAAAGAATAAAAAACCCATCAAAACCCGCCCCGATCACTTTCAGTCATCTGGTTAATGGCTATCCTCATAATCTACTAGTAGAAGTAAGGACCAAAACACATCCGAAAATGTGTCCATCAAACTGAGGTAACCGACATAATTTTAAGCGATAGTGATGTATAAAAATTTAATATAAGAAAAATGAAAATAAGCTGTACAGAAATAACAAATCTTTTTGATGTCTCAGTATGATAGCGTCTGTGTACTATCACCTTTCTTGTAACAAGATCAACTTCTCAAAATTTTGAAAATTTTTGGTTTTTCTTGAAACCTTTCTCCCCCTAGAATTTATAAAAAAAAACAAAATCTTTTTGGATTTTTTTTTTTTAAATTTTTAAGAAAAGAAAAAATGAAAACAATTTAAATGATATCTTCAGGAACATCTTCTGATATACGTTTAACGCCGTTGATCTCTAGTAAATATAAAAACCGTGGTTTATCAAATGCTTTAGTGAAGAGATCAGCGCGTTGTTCCTGAGTGGGGATTTTTATCACATCGATTAACTTCTTTTCGTAGCAGTCACGAAGGAAGTGATATCGAATTTCGATGTGCTTCGTTTTGCTAAAATGGACCGGATTTTTGGTAATTGAAATTGCAGCAGAATTATCAATATATATGGGAGTAGTAGAACATTCAATACCGTAGTCACGCATTTGTTGCTGAATCCAAATAACTTGAGAACAGCAACTGGCAGCCGCAATATATTCCGCCTCAGCTGTTGAAGTGGAGACTGACGTCTGCTTTTTGCATTGCCACGTTACTAAACGACTTCCAAAGAACTGACATCCTGCTGTTGTTGATTTGTAATCGAGTTTACAACCACCATAATCCGAATCACTATACGCATGAAGATCGAAGTTGTCATCATAAGGATACCAAAGACCCCAATCTGGAGTACCCTTCAGATAACGCAAAATTCTTTTGACTGCAATCAGATGGGAGACCTTCGGCTTTGACTGGTAACGTGCACAGAGACACGTAGCAAACATTATGTCTGGCCGAGAAGCAGTCAGGTACATTAGAGATCCGATGATCCCTCTATAGTGAGTTGGATTGATCAATTCACCCTTCTCGTCAGGATTAATCCCGTGATTAACCTCTAAAGGAGTTCCCTGTGAAGAAGAACTCAACATCTCAAACCGTTTCAAGATGTCATTGACGTATTTTGTCTGGTGAATGAAGATACCGGAATCTTTTTGATCAACTTGAAGTCCTAAGAAGAACTTCATCTCACCCATGGAGCTCATTTCAAATTTTTCTTTCATCACTTGTTCGAACTCCTTACAAAGTGTTTTATTCGTGGACCCGAAGATGATGTCGTCCACGTACACTTGTACCATAATTAGATCTCCTTCTTTTTCTTTTGAGAATAGCGTGCAGTCAATGGTTCCCCTTCTAAACCCGTTGTTCAGAAGGTGTTTGGATAGTTCTTTATACCAAGCTCTCGGGGCTTGGTGAAGACCGTACAAAGCCTTGTTGAGCAGATAGGCTTTGTCCTTGTGATATGGGTCTTCAAAACCTGGAGGTTGTGCCACATATACGGTCTCTTCGATGTGACCGTACAAAAAGGCACTCTTGACGTCCATTTGATATACTTTGAATTTCTTGAAAGATGCATACCCCAAGAACATCCGGATTGCCTCCAAACGAGCAACCGGAGCATATACCTCATTGTAGTCTAGGCCTTCGATTTGCCTAAACCCTTGGACCACCAGGCGGGCTTTGTTGCGAACAATCACTCCACGATCGTCACGTTTACATTTTAGTACCCACTTAGTGCCAATTTTCTTCTGTCCTTTGGGGAGATCCACCAGCTTCCACACACCAAGTCTTTTAAACTGCAATAATTCCTCTTGCATGGCTGAGACCCAGTTGGGATCTTTCAGCGCATCGGTGGTGCTGTGTGGTTCTTCTTGTGCTAAGAAGCATTCATGGGCATTAAGAGCAACTGATCCTGACTCCATCATTTCTGTGTAGAGACCAAAATTCAGCTGTCGACGAGTTTTGACACCCTGTTGAATGTCCCCTATAATGTTGTCTTGTGGATGATCACGTTCAGTCCTAACAACCGGATTGTCAGGAACGACAACATTTTGTTCCAAGTTAGTTAAGTTCGGCTCAGGAACTGGAGCGGATTGTGGTGCCTCTGAAGTAGACGTTAGAGGCTGATCTGCATTCGGCACTTCTTGATTTGACGATGAAGGTTGTGAAGTAACCTGAGTTGGTGCCGATTGTACATCATCTGCTGGAGATTCATCTTCAGATTCAGATTCGGAAGATTCTTGAACTTGATCGCTAGACTCTGTGGAGGAAGATGATGACGGACCAGGATGAGTTGAAGATTGCAAAGATTCATCAGGAGGTGCATTTTGCGCCTCATACATCATTTGAATAGCAATCTCATACAGATTGAAAGACTTGAACAATTTGTCATAATCAAACAACCAGTCTTCTCCTGTCCCCTTGGCTGGTTCTGTGTAGCGTTGAACATCGACATGGTACCATTCTTCAACTAATTTTGTTGTTCTGTTGAAGACCCTTTTGAGAGGTACGCTGTAACCCAGAAAATAACCCTTGATAATCTTCTCCTCGAACTTATTATCAACGTGCCTTTTAAGTAACGTGCAAAGAGCTCCGAATGGTTCCAGGTGCTCTAAGTTAGGCCTTCGTCGTTGAAGAAGCTCGAAACTTGTCTTGCCGTGGCGCTTGACAATGCCTACCCGATTTAATGTGAAACAGGCGTTGGCAATTGCCTCACTCCAAAACGTAACAGGTAACACTGAGTCGGCTAACATTGTTCTTGCTGTCTCGATTAACGTACGATTTTTCCTTTCAGCAACCCCGTTCATTTGTGGAACATATGGAGCACTGAACTCCTGAACGATCCCTTTTTCTTTGCAGAAATTTTCAACATTCGCATTTTTTTTAAATTCTGTACCGTTATCTGACCGCATTCTTCGAACCTTCAGATTGTATTGAGACTCAATAGTTGTAACCAGCAGTTGTATACATCCAAACGTTTCTGATTTTACTTTCAAGAAAAACACCCAAGAGAATCTAGAATATTCATCAGTAACCACTAGACAGTATGAGTGCCCAGAGATACTTTTGACGCTTATTGGGCCAAAAAGATCCATATGAAGGAGTTCCAACGGAATATCAATCGAGTGGAAACTCTTAGACTTGTGGGACCTTTTTATTTGCTTTCCTGCTTTGCACTGCACACACGAATCAGGGAGACGAAAGCTTCTCAGATTAACTCCCTCAACTAGTCTGTTGTGCACAAGCTTGTTCATGTTCCTGACATTTATGTGTCCCATCCGTCTATGCCATAAGACAGTATCACGTTCGGATGCCTTGGACACAAAACATGTCGCCGTTGGAGACGATGACCCTGCCTTAGCCATATCCAGAATGTAGAGATCACTCTGGCGTGCAGCTGACATTAAAACCTTGTCTTCAGGAAAGTTGAAATCCTTAGCCAAGATGTGGCAATCTCGGTCGTCAAACATAACTTTGAAACCTTTGTCGCAGATTTGACTTATCGACAACAGGTTGTTCTCCAACTCTTTGATGAAATTAACTTTCTCAAACGAAATTCGCCCATTAGACACAATTCCTTGGGCCGTGATATAACCTCCTTGATTTCCTGCAAAGGAAACTGCACCTCCTTTTATTTGTCTGACACTTGAAAGGAGATTCATGTTTCCAGTCATGTGCCTGGAAGCTCCTGAGTCTATGATCCACATGTTGAATCTTGGATCATATAGAGCAACCTGCACACAAAAACAAAAGGTTTAAATATCATTGGAAACCCAAGCCTTTACAGTCTTGGGTTTTCCATTTTCATCACGAATGTACAATTCAATCCATTTACCCTCATTAACACTGTTTTCTGGTTTGACATTGTTGTCAACAGTGTTAGTTTTCTTTGGTTTCCAAAAGTCAGTCTTCTTCTCAACATGTTTGAGATAGATGGTTGAAGACTGAGTTTCACTTGTCGAAGTGGAAACATTTGGATCTGAGGGGTTTGGGGATTGGTGTGGTGAGGTTGGCTGAGGTTTCCGAGGAGAAACCGACCTCGGTGTGTGAAACCGTTCTTGACCTTGAACGTCAATGGTCGGTCGCCTCCTAGGAGGTGACTTGGCATACCTCGGATCCGGAGTCGATATGTACTGCTTAGGATCCGTGTACTTATAGCAAAATCTTGCTATATGCCCTACCTCTCCACACGAAAAACAGTAGTTTCTCCCCCTTTGACTTGGTGGAGAGAAATAACTCTGTTTTTGTCGGTTATCATAGTACCCCCTGGATTTGATATTTTGGGGTGTAGTTTGTCTAGGAGGGTGTTTTGGGAAATTATGTTTTTCATTAACGTTACCCTCCTTTACAAACTGGGTACTATGTTCCACATAGACTTTCTCAGATTTAGGATTAAACTTTTTCTTCTGAGAATTTCTTGTTGTTGTTGCCTTTGACTTAGATGGTGGTGGGCCCGACTTAGTTGTGGAACCTAAGTCTGTGGCAACAACATTTTGTTTGGACTCAGGAGCCGGGTCAATGACTTCTTTTCCCTTAGACTTAGAAATTTGGTTTGTGTCCTCGGGTATATAATCATTTGATTCATCATCCGGCACAGCTCCTGGTGTGCTTGCAAATTGATTCAGGATCGGGGGTGGGACATTGTTATATCCCACGCCTTTTTCCTTTTTGCCTCGGAACTCGGGAATGATGTGTTCTAATAAATAAGATGAATTTGAGTAACTTTTTAATTTGAAATTCAATGATTCAAAATCAGCTTTCAAGTTTTCCAATTCTTTTTTCAAAACATTATTCTTATTTATGTGAAAATTGATAGAATCTTGTTGATTCAGAACACATATTTCAAGTTCCTTGTTCTGACGCTTAAGGCTATCAATCTTTTCTTTAAAAGCAGACTCTTTCTGCTTCCAAGCCTTATTCTGTGCAAGCGCGTCAGTCAGTTCCATTAAAGATCTTGAGGCTGCTTGTTTGTAAGCCTCGAGATCTTCAATTCTCTCTTTTAGAGATTGAATTTCTTGTTCATACAATTCACATTTTAAACATTTAACATTTTCTGGTTTGGGAGTTGATGGGTTAGAACTTACCTTGGCATTTGATGTCTCTGCCATGAATGCAAAGCAAAGATTCCCAGCTTTTTCCAGAAACGATGCAGAAGTTGCTTTAGACTCTACTTCGTTGACTTCTTCAACTTTAGCAGCCTCTGCGGGAATTGTCGAACATGGAGATATTTGAGGAACATTTGACTCTTTATCGTGATCCTCCTTAATCTCCAAAGATACCACTTCAACCTCATGTTCTTCTTCATGGACTTCAGCAGCTGGTTCATCGACAATATATTCTTCATTGGTCGAGGAAACAACAGACTCGGTTTCAGAGTTTCCATCTACTATTGTGACATCAGCCATGTTGATGCTGAAGTTCCATGTCTCGCCTTCATCCCCTTGAACTGCAAGAGCAGTTTCATTGTTGATGTTGACGTTGTTTGCTGCGGTTTGATTTTGAGGGACCAGTTGTCTCTCAAGGTTGACAGTTGCAGCAGCTGCAGCAGGAGTGGATGATGATGAAGTGGTTCGGAAGGGATATTGGTGACCTTCCCTTCTTGGCTTCGAACACTCCTTGGCAAAGTGACCAAGTTCGCCACAGTTGTAGCATTTTACTTTGTTTTTATCAAAGCCGAACTTGGATTTGTTGTTTATTGAGAGGGCCTGACCTGTTTTCTTCGTCCACTTTCTGGCCCTTCGGAACGCACTGCCAAGAGCCCACATAATGTCTATGCGTTCCATATCATCTTCGTCAAGCTGTTCATAGTCATCACTGTCCAGATGACTATTTCCTAGCTTACCCGCCACCATTAAACTGTAGGACTCAATTATCGTGCCTAGAGTTGCCATGTGTTCTTTGGCAACCTCCACTGTTACTGTTCCCAAGCCTTCAGTATTCAACGTTGCTTTCTCCGTTGACTTGGGTCCGGAGTTAGTACTTGAGTTTCCAGAAGTTGATGGTGGGACGGAAGATCTCGTTTCAGTCCCCTTTGATTGATTTGACGTTGAGGAGACAAAAGCGGTCTTCATCGGAGCATGATCAGTTGAATCTGACATAGGAGGTTTTGACATGTAGAGTGATTTGTCAGAAGTTGATCTCGGTTTTCTGGAGGAGGCTCTTAGTTCAGCCTCTTCTTGTCTGATTTCTTTAATAAAATCAGACAGGAGAATCGTCTCCAGCTGATGACTTCTTCTCATTACTGTCAGGAAGGTGTTCCAGCTGGTTGGAAGTCCTTGAGCAAGACATCTAACCTTTTCAGTCCCTGTTGTTTTGACATTATAGGACTTGAGTTCTGACATTAGATGATAGAATCTCGACAGTAACGATTCAATGTCTTCTCCCGATTCTGGACCAAACAAATCAAATTCACGCTTGAGCTCCCGTGCGTGAATTTCTCTAAGTGAGTCAGATCCTTCACATCGTTCAACCAGTGCGTTCCAAAGAGTTGACGCTGTTGTAAACTGGTTAAACTGATGGAAGAGATCGCTTGAAAGTGCTTGTGACAGTAACGAGAAGGCTTTCTTCTCAGCATCAAAGGCTATCCTTTGATCTTCAGACAGCCTAAAGTAACTCAAAGTCTCACCATCATCATTTGTCGGATGCACCCAAGTTGTCTGAACAGCTTCCCAAAGTCCAGGATTCACACCTGTTATATGAATTTGAAATCTTGTCTTCCAGGTTGTAAAATCGTTTAAAGTCATTAGCTTTGGTGGCTTGTTATAGCTTCCCGATTCAGAATCACTTTCGAGAATCGATTGAATCCTCTTGTTGGTACTCGAACTTGCAGCCATCTTTGTTTCTTTGCTTTAACGTTGAACTGTTGATCGAATGGGTTTGATTCGATCGGATGAGTGACCTATTCGATCGAATGTGTTCTGGTTCGATCGAATGTCTCTCTGAAATGCTGATCTGTAAGTTATTCGATCGAATGTGAATCTGGTTCGATCGAATGGGTTGAGAGGTTCGATCGAAAGAGTTTCTGGTTCAATCGAACGGGTTCTGACAGTCGAATAAGACAAAGATCGAATCGGCGGATCGAATAAAAGACTTATTCGATCGAATGGTGACTAATTCGATCGAACGAACAAATCTGGTTCGATCGAATGAACTAGGAGTAATTCTCGGTGGGAAAAAACTGATTCGGTCAAAGTTTAAACTTGTTCGATCGAATAGGAAGGCTATTCGATCGAATGAGTTCCAAAAATAGACACGTTCGATCGGAAAATCTGGAAATTCCAAAATTAGAAGATTTTGACGGATTTTCGAATTTTGAATCAAAAACACAAATCTTGGAAGATCAAGAAGCAACTTAAGATCAAAATATGACTTTTAACACAAAAACAACTTAAGACCAACCAAAAAACGGATCAAAACCACCAAAAATACGAAGAACACGAAGAACGCGAGGAACGTTCTTGACGAAACTCGAACTTTTAACACACAATTCTAAGATCAAAACACCAAAGTATGACAATTTTAACAGTTTTTGACAAGAACACGACGAACACCAAGATCAAAAACACCAAAAATTCGGAATTTTCCGGCAAAAATTACGATTTTCGCGAGAAAAACACGAATTTTACCACGAATCTAACGTGAATCTAGAACCAAAGGCTCTGATACCACTTTGTCGGACCGGTGCGGGACACGGTTTCCCAACGATTCACGGGGCAACGTGTTAGAGTGCGGAATCCTCTAACACGGCGATTCGGTGGTGATCAACAACGCACGGTTACGATTCCTAAGACGGTTTGACACCTAGGGACGGAGGAAAAGACCGACACGACGAAGATGGGCAGAGAGGATTTTCGGCAGTAGCAGGTTCGTGACTGTGTGTAATGTGTGCTCTCTCTTGTGAAATTTCCTAAGTTTCGTTTATATATCGTATACTGATTCGATCGAATGAGTATCTCATTCGATCGAATGAGTCCTGGTTCGATCGAATCAGTCACTGATTCGATCGAATCAGTTTCTTTTGACATTTTCAGTCCGTTAACTTGGTTTCACGATCGTTATTTTCATATCGAACCATCCTGATAGAACTGGGGACATACACATGACATTTCATGTCCTAACAATTGACATAATAAGTTGGTTTGACTTTCTCCTCCTCATTTATTATGTTTCCAAAAACAGTAGACTTAATATCTGATGTTGAATCAAATTCAACTGTTTTATGATCTACTATCTCTGGAATGCAAGAATAATCATTTTTTAAATGGTGGATGTATTTCAACAAAGCCCAACCCAGCTTTACCATTCTTTTGTTAAGAATTATTCGCTTCAATGATTTCATTGAGAAGAAATGAAGAATCTCGAAATTTGTTGATTTTTTTTAAGTTCTAAGATCTCATTCTCCAATTTGGTAATGTTGGTACGAAGTCTCAAACTTTCTTGAAACTATTTTAAATGATTACCATTTTACACCCAACTTCTACTTTTAAATCATGATTACCCTTAGACAAGGTTTAAATATTTTCAGTTGATTTTTCTAGAGATTTTGTTGCATGTCTATGGTATCACGAATTATTGTGAGTTCATTAATCAGTTGATCATTATGGTGAAGAGCCGATTCAAGTTTACACTTGAGTTCATCACATTGTTCACACACTGATTCAACAAAAGAAGTCACAGTTTCCTTACTTTCATTCACCAATACTTTAATAGAAGGGTTAGTACAAACCTCTTTAATCTTCGCCATGCAAGAGAGTTTTTCAGATTGACCAACGCTTGAATCATCAGACTCCGTTTCTGTTTCCAAAGGTTCACTTTCATAACTTAAATTATCGCTTCTTACATCTTCAAAATGTTCAATCATCTCGAACACCGCTAAGTTAGCTTTGTTGCCGTTTCCAAGTAGTTTTTGCGACCAATCGATCCCATCATTGACAACCATAGCATGTGAGCTCCCAGATTTACCCTGCTCCCCCTCAGATGGCTTGTCCATCCTGTCAGACTAACTAAAGTTCTTTCCAGCACTTCTATCTTGATCCTGGGGACCAGTATACTCTTTCTTGAGCTTATCACATTTTTTAGCGAAATGTCCAAATTCTTGACAATTGTAACATTTCACTTTTAACTTATCAAATCCGACCCTTTTGTTCAAATTCTGCAAGTCTTTACCCATTCGCTGCATGTACCTTTTAACCTTTCTCACTATCATGGCCATATTCCACTTCAAGTCCAGTAGTTCCAAATAGTCTGGATCAATTTGGTCGCAGTCTTCATTGGTAAGTTCACTAGTAGCAATTTTACAACCCACCAGTTGCTCATAAGAAGTCATGAAGGCATACATAAAGGCAAACTGTTGTTATGCCTCATTGATGTTGACATTTGGTGGTTGTGTACTAGAAGAACTTGCACCAGCTGACCCAAATACCATAAAGCACACATTCAGACTTGGATTACCACCTTGAAGATTTTTAGGTTTAGTTTGAGTATAGCAAGCAGTAATCGGGACAGAACTACTGCTTGCAGGAAGCGATCCACCATATAGTGTCGAATCTTGATTTTCCTTTAAAGATTTATGATATTTCATGTCATATTCTCTTTCTTCAAGCTTGTTTATGAAATCTTCAGCAGTTAGAGATTCATTCTTGAAATAACCATTTTCTTTGAGAACCAGTAAGAAAGTAGAATACGTTAATGGTAAAGCGTTCATTAAAGTGTCAATCTTGTCTACTTCACCTGGTTCCATTTTCACGCTCAACATCTCGGTAATCAAGTGACAGAACCAATTAATCATCTCTTGAACAGTCTCATTCTTCAGCAATGTGAAGTTTCTGACTTGAGACTTCATCATAGTTTTCTTGCTTTTAAGAGTGTTACGCAAACTTCTCGCTATAAGTTGGGTAAACAGTGAAGCACATGGTTTGGTATGACCGAACTGATGAAAGATGCTTTAGGGCAATGCCATCATAAGTGTTGAATATGCCTTCGTCTCATTGTCAAGGTTCTTCTTATCATCATCATCATAAAACTTGAACTCCTTATCAGTATACCAGTAGTCACACTTGAATGAGAATGATGTCATGATCACAATACAGTCAGATCTAGTTCATTGATATGATCTGTGGATTCGTTGAATATGGTTAGGAATAATGATTAGATCTGGAAAAAATTTGGCAGAGTAACAGTAGGGTTTCAATAATCAACACTTCGTTAATTAGAAATACATTACAGAGGGGTTATATATAGGAGATGATGTTCATTCGGTAGACATACGTAACGAATGAACCTCCATTCGCTACATCAAACGTTAAGAATAACGAAAGGACTCATTCGTCTTCTCATTCGTTATAAGTGACTAGCGAATGAGGCAATACATTAGCCAATGGTCACACTCATTATAAGCATATAACGAATGAGTCGCATTCGTAACTTACAATTACCTAAATGTCCCTATACATTATTTCTAATAAAATAATACATTATACAAAGACCGGGACGCAAAACTCTATACTAACATTGAGTGTTCAGGTACCACCATAACTTTTCGAAATTTCAATTAAATCCATAATAAGAAAATAAAATAAAAAAACGAATTGAAACTCGACTATTCATGTGTCACCACGACATTTTGAATTTTCAACTCAAACCCTAATAATAACTGAATTGTATAAAGAAAACGAATTGAAACTCGACTATTCATATGTCACCATGACTTTTTGAATTTTCAATTTAAACCATAATAATAATTAATATATAAATAAAGAAATCATATTGAAAATCGACTATTCATGTATCACCATGACTTTTTGAATTTTTCAATCAAAACAACAATATAAACAATTGAGTCTTTAGAATCATACGTTGCATGTACCACCATGACTTGTATTCAATTTTTAAGAGTAAGAATGTAACCTCTTTCTATTCACAATGGAAAATGATCAAGTTTGACAATTTAAATTAGTGGTTCGTATGACGTTTAGTGTGGTATGCTTTGGCCTAATAAGTTCCAGCACCTTTTCTGAACCCTCCAGATAAGCAACCAGGTCCCGTGGCTGATTGGGACTTATACGTATTGCTTATCCTTAGGTTTATGAACCTTGGTGTCAAGGGTTCGAAAAACAAGTGTGTCCCTCTTCCAGTTACTACGTATCTCTCACATAAAACCATCTTTAAGAAGCGCAAAAAATTGAAATATCAAAACACGAATTATTAATTTAAACCTCACAAAATCATAAATAAAATCCAAAATATTATAAAATGGTTTAGGCATAGCCTTAGAGTTTTGTGTGAGAATATGTTTACATGCAATATAATGACATAATATAACTACATGTAACGAGCATGCGACCAATTCATAAAAGCGGGCACATATCACATAGTGTGTGTGTGTGTGTGTCATCGACCCTAAAAAATACACTTAAAACTATTCAAGGTCATTACGTCTAACCACCTATCTTATAGTCATTCGGCTCTGATACCAATCTGTAACACCCCGACCTTTGGCGTAATATGCCAGGGCGAAATATGTCAGGGCGGTACGCACAGATTGCTCACAAGCTCATGACGTATTAATGTGACAAATATAATTACTTCATTTCATTAAATCACAAGTACACAATTTGGCATTAATCAAATAACAATGCAATAACTTTGAATTTCATTATCATGTGTTTTTAGTAACCTAATTGTCCAACTATCTAGTCTTCAATCCTCAAATTAAACTTCAACCTGCAGCATGTTTAAAATAATATATTTTGTCAACAATAGTGTTGGCTAGAATTCATAAAGTTTTGCATATGTATATAATATGAAAAGTAGAAAATTCACAAGTCAAGATGTAATGTCTCAATCATAAAGTGAAATAAAATAAATACATGATATTCTAGTCTGCTTGATATAAGCCAAATCTACTAGGGAACCCACGCTCACAAACCAACGAGGAGTATTAGATGAGAATCCAGGTACCTCCCATCGGACCTGCCCACTATGAGTATATGCGTAAGAGTTAATTCCACCAACAAAAACATTAAACAACTAGCACGTAATCACATAATTTACAAGCGTTATGATATGAAACAAATACATAAGAAACACGTATGTGAATTTCGGTTTACAACGTGAAACATGAAATAATAATAAAAACTTGTAACATACTACACCCCAAAATTTTAAGATGGTTTGGATACGTGAAGAGAAGACAGATGACGGCTCCTGCTAGATTGGTCGAAAATATTACTCTAGAGTGGAGGAGGGGTAAAGGTAGATATGCACCTCTCTGAGGATATGGTTAAGGATAGAAATTCTTGTAGACGTAGGAAATAGTTTCTTGCTAGAAATGTATATTAGGGGTTTTGCTTCCCTTTTTGTTTTTTGTCGTTTGTTTATTTTTTTGGACATATTTTCTTCTTGCTTTTAATTCAACCTAATGTAAAATGTTTAAGTATCCATCTATTTATTTGCAAGGGCTAAACGATATACTATTATAATATTTATTTTTATATTATTTTCTAGTATTTTAGTATTTATCACTATTAGCAATGTTTCCAGTATCTATTTAAGACTAGACTATTGTCATTAGCATTATTACAACATATTTATATGTTGATTTTTTTTTCTTTGCTATATAGGGGTCTAGTGTTGAACTTATGTTTTCTTATATATGGCTTCATACAAATACTTTTAGAGCTGGGGGTCTCTTTGAAAGCAACCTCTCTATTCTTTGGATAGAGATACGGTTTGCCTACATCCCACTCTCACCAGACCCTATTAATAGCTTTGCTATTGGTGGAATTTTTACTGGGTACGATTTTTGTTGTTGTTGTTACACCCCCCAAAATGCTAAAAGATGAAAAATGGGGTATGAAAACTCACTTGTTAAAGTAAGCAAGTGAAAGCGAACTAAGCATTTAAGCAAGGTGAACCGGACAAAATCGGTTCGGCGAGCGGTCCTAGAAATTAAATGCTATATTCAAAATAATGGACATAAAATATCAAAAGTGGCGATAGGTTTTGTTCTAAGTTTGGATCTTTTTAGAGTTTATAACCAAAAATATATATTTCCGTCTATAATTGGTTTGGTAATGTTTTTGACATAAAAATACCCAAGTTGGTAAATTTTATAAAGTATTTGGGTTGAGATATTTGTTAATCAATTTTATGAGTTTGGCCGTTCAAGAAAGTTAAATGGCCTAAAAAGTAAGAAAATGGTTTAAGCGAGCGGTTCATATTTAGTATGACCCGAGCCTGGATTTTATGTCGGATTCATTTCACCGTCATGGTAAAAATATTATCCTTTGGTTAGAACTTTAGTAGTGTGTGTTTCAAAAGCTATATGTAGAAAAATAACCAAGCTTTGTCCAAAATAAGCATAAGCGAGTTGAGTTCGTTTTCAGTCGGGCGAATGCTGTTTGAAAAATATTTTAATATAGTATAACACCCTAAACAAACTAAACTCACAGAAAAATCAACATACTAACCAGAGGAGTGAACATCAGACATAAAGAATAAACTTGAACTTGGGCGGTTTGACTTTCCTTGGTTAAACTTGGACTTTGCACTAATTGGAGAGCTAGAACATAATTGGGATTTAAATGAGTTGTGGTGCAAGATTTGTGGAAGTGAAGTGGTGTTTATATAGGTCAAAAATTGTTAGAAACAAGGTTACAATGAATTAATTGGATGGCTAGTTATAAGGCATAAGACTAGCAAAAACGAATGCAATTGAATGATCTTTGACCAAAAATTGGTGAAAGGCAAAATTATAAAGCTCAAATTTTAGGAGAAATAGTCTAAGGATGTTTCAACTTGGTTAATTAGTCAAAGAAGTTAATAGAATTGAACATGTATTTAAAACTTTGAATAAAATCATAAATTGAAAATTATAATATAGAAAATTGAATAAGAGATGTTGATGGAGTCATAACCAATATAATCAAAACAAATATATATATATATATATCTGTAAATAAAAAAACAAAACCGAAAATTTAAAATAGATCGGGTTTTTGGGTTTGAAAATTAACGAATGTTACAGAGTTGACCCTTGACCAAGGTTGACCAAGTTGACCCGACGACCCGTTGGTGACTTATAACTAAATATGTTAACTTGCAATTGATAAGTGTCATTTCTATTTATATGTTTATCAATAATGGATGGCATATGCACCAACTCATTTTTCATTCAACAACCATGACACAACCAAGTGTTCACCACAATTCAATATTTCAAGCAAGACTAAACATTTAGTTAAAGTAATTCCTAATGTCAAATCATGTGGTAACATCAACCAAGTAAGTTAGTTAACAAATAATCATAAATCACATCATATAGCATGCATACCGATTCTCAATTAACATGGCAAATTTTAACCTATCATAGCGTATTTTCTAACCCATCAAATTTCTGAAATTTTTACCATAGAAGCTCACATGTCTTAGTTTTTCAAAAAACAAAATTGTTATATTTTCCCAATACACACAAAAATCAAGAAATTTCATAAAATACAGCAAGGTGTGTGCAGATATTTCAGTGCGCAGCCCAAACTTTTAATTTGGTTAAAATTCTATACTAAACCAAATCATGCAAGGACTATCGCGTTAGAATCCTAACTCAATTTATGATCTTTCAAGAGTGGAACCAACCCTATTGGCTTTGTCAAACTCAAGATATATAATTGGGATTCTAGACCATTATACAAATTCCCATAAAACCCTAGACATGTTAATTTGTAAAATCATAAAACCAATCAAGCCTAAGTCCAAAAGTTAAGATTCTTAGTTTTCTAGAAGCTAGATTGAAAGTACTTTATCATAGAATCACGAATGTTACCATCAATTTACAGTCTCACCAATAAACAAAAACGAATATGTTACAACACTAATTTCATCTATAACTCACGTAAATCATGTTACCCATAAATCTATGATTCTAATCAACCAAATAATAATCACACATCATCACAATCAACATATATTATCACCATTAAAGAAATTTTGTTGAACCATCTCGGGTTTTTATTTAAAACCTCAAACCAAACACAACATCCATGATTAACACGATCTATCTTTCAATCTATCAATTTTTAGTTGGGATTTCATTAATTTAACATTATTTGGATACCAAATCTCCATATTCCCAATTATGAAATACATGAACAATAATTTATAAAATATAATCACTTACTTAACTAAACACAAAGAAATCACAAAATCTTCTAGCACCTTGATCCAAGTTTACAAAATAGGACATATGTGTATATATAATACTTAAGAGAAAAAAAATGCAAAGTGTGTGTCTGTGGTATGTGTTGTCACATCCCAACCTACGGCGGAAATGCCGGGGTGCAAACCGTTGATTCACATCTCACAATGTACTATCATATAATAATAAAATATGACAATATCTATTAATTCATTTAAATTTTCAATTCAAGTGCACAAATCACCAACATGACAAATATAATCCAAAACAAACAACTAATGCCGAAACAAAATAATATTGTAAATAGTCTTTATTTTAATGTCTAAGGTCTTTCTAAGCGTTCTTCATAGTAACTTCAAGTCAACTGGTAACCTACATATGTGTGGAAAATAAACATAGGATTTTGTCAACACTAGGTTGAGTAAGATGATCACCATTTTTCATGATATAATAAATATATGTAAATAAGAAAAACGAAATTAATGTGGGTAATAATCAATCTAACCGTTAGCAAATAATGTGTCAGTTGACCATTGCCATGCGAACTCGCGTAGGCTATTGTGACAGTCGTATGATCAAACTATAATATGATTATGATGGACCTCTTCGAATGAGATAAAATAAACACTTAAACAAGTAAGAAATAGCATTTGATCAAATACACGCAATATTTACGTTTGATAGTTTGTTTATGTATATATAATAAAATAAGTATTAGTACGCATATGCCCCCAAAAGTTATTAAAATCAGTAAAATAAAGGGGAATGATATATATCAACCAAATCACAAAGAATGAACCTAGACACTTTTCCATAGCAGATTAAATAACTTATAGCTCAATTTTCGTAATTTAGGGTTATTTAGGGAAAGATTTAGCATTAAACGAGAATCGAAATCAAATTCAATGAACAGACCTTGCTTCGCGCCCCGCGAAGGATCCAAGGCCCTTCCTTCACTCCGCGCGAAGAGGGGACTTTTATCAAATTTTAACTTTTGGCAGCTTTAGTCCCTGAAGTTCCATAAATTCATGTTTAAGCCAGTTTAAGTGATTTTAAGAGCTTCTAAGGGCTATTTGGTATGATTGAAAGTTAAGGAATTATAAACTAAGCTAAACACAATTAATTTACTAACAAATTCATGATTTTATTGATAAGAATGATCTGAATTACATTCTCAAATCGGGTAAACAAATACGAATACGAAAAACCGAAATGTTATAGTATCCCCTACTTTCAGGAATTTCATCCCGAAATTAGAAAATTAACTGTAGCAAACAGATGAGGATATTTCGCCTTCATTTGATTTTTACGCTCCTAAGTAAACATTGCGCCTTGTTTAGTTTCCCAACGCACTTTAACCAGCGGTATACGACTTCGTATTGTGACTTTATCCTTGTGGTCCATAATCTCAACGGGTCTTTCAACAAAATGTATGGTCACATCAATACGAAATTCACCAAGAGGTATTTGAAGGTTACCCTCGGCAAGACACTTCTTCAAATTCGATACATGAAACACCGGGTGAACCTTTGAGAGTTCAATAAGAATTTTGAACTTATAAGCAACAGAATCAATTCTATCGGGAATTTCAAAAGGACCAACGAAACGAAGAGATAACTTTTCTTTCTTTCCAAATCTAACCACTCCTTTCCACGGATATACTTTAAGAAGAACTCAATCACCCACACTGAATTCTAGAGGTTTCCTTCTTTTAACCGCATAACTCTTTTGATGACTATGAGCGGTGAGAAGATTCTAACGAATTTGAGAAATATGATCGGTCGTCTCTTGAACTATTACATTCGTTGAATTTTCTATTCGTATTTGTATTCGTTAACCCGACCCGTTAGGTCGTTTTGATGTATTATTTATAATTAATAAAGTACTTCCCGACATTTGATGTTTAATGTTCGTTCTTTATCTTATTATTCGATTGATTATAAAATCCCACGTCTTATCATTAATCGAGCATCATGAGTTAAATAAATATCCAAAAGTCCTGATTATAAATTTTAAATCATAGCATCCTCAAAGTTCAAGGGCTAAATTGCAAATATAATTACTGAATCCATATTGAACAACAGTTCACAGTTGAGGGACCTAAGTTGTAAAATTCAATTCAAAATATAATAAAATATTAAAACAAACCCCCAACCCCCACCAGACCCCCCCCCCCCAGTTTTCCGTCAGTATTCCGGCCACCGGATTCCGGCGCATGGAGTCCTCAAACCAGCCATAAATCACGCGTCTTTGACCCATTTAAATTTAATAACGACTTTAATCGTTGATTTTAAAATATAATCAACTAACTAATTGCGTATGAACGTCCTAAAAACCATGATTAATGTCCGTGATGTCCGCCGAAAATTAAGTTAATCAAATTAATGTAATTAACAGTGATACGCTCCAATTCGTAGTATAGATAGGACGCTCTCATCAAACTAAACTCGCTCACAAACTCTTTCCTCTCTAAATCACTCTAAATCGCTGTTAATAAGCTTGAGGTTTTCTGTCTCTGGCGAGTCTCAATTCCGATGACATAAAGAGTTTTCCAGGTAAATAATATATGAATAATAACAATTTATAAACACTGGTCGAAACCCCCAACTATAATAAATCAATCATAGGACAGATTCTTCAATTGGAAATCTAGGGTTCCAAATGAAGAAGATGAATCTAGGTCAGTTAATATATACAATCGTTTTCATACCTAAACTGAATTGTTCAATACCTCAACTGGTTAGGTCATGGTATCGTCACACGCAAGACCCGGGTATGAAACCCGGGTCAGAACCTCCTTTTTTTATATATAAGTTTATTTAATTTATTATTCTTTACTAATTAATTATAATTAGTTAAAAATCATAATAAAATTATAAAGACCTTTATAAATTAAATAAAAATTATATACATTAAATATAAAATATATTTCACCATTTTACACTTAAAACCCAAATTTTCGTTTTCGTAAACCGTAATTAAAAATCATTCGTTAATATTAAAAGTAAACTTTAATTCTTTAAAAACCTTTTTGTTAAACCATTAATTATAATTTCGACTTATAAACCTTAGTCAAGACTTTTGAACGTATAAACCTCGTGCCTTTGCCATTAAAATGATTATAATCAAAGAATGACCAAGTTGCTGTTAACATTAATATAATAATCAAAAGGCATAACATTTATAAAATATTAATTAACTCTCAATATTAGTTTATACAATAAATGACCCCGTAAGATTAACGATTAAGTCTCGAATTATTTTATCATAGTTAGTGCGGATCCGCTCATTTCGGTTTTCATGACGCTTTCGCTTCTTTTGTCATTCTCAATCTTTTCGACGTGTCCGGGTAACCTTTTTACCTCAATTCGTAAGGTGAGTTTTCACAACCCCTTTTTAAACGCTTTCATGTTTTGAGGTGGCATATGTATTTATTATCAAACTTCAAGATTTACAACTTTGCTTACAAACTACAATTCATATCGTGGACTTGTGTGCTTACTTGCTTATTTGTTATATACGTGGATTTCAAGTGGCTGCCTCAATAAGTATGATCATACACCCCTCTTTGCACTCAGGTCCATTTGTATCGAGTGGAAAAGGGACCTCATATCCGAGTACGTTGGTAGCCCCAACTGGAAAGGACCTTCGTTTGTTCTTTACACTCAGGTCCATTGCATCAAGTGTAAAGAACCCTTACTTTCGTATTTTACGAGTTCATGGAATTGTATGGTTTTTACGTAGTATATCAAACTATGGAAATCTCACCAGCTATATTTGTAGCTAACCGTATTTCTTGGTTATTCAAATAAACAAACTATTATTATGATTGTGATTTTGATTTGGATTTGTATTGTTATATTCAAACTTGTGTTACATGTTGCTTGAAATGAATTAATGTTATTATGGTCACCAAATAGTGTCACGTGTGTTTGAACAATCTGTACATCACACCCGGGCGTTTCCGCTTAAGTTGGGATGTTGCATGAACCAATTCAGGACCATTAATTTGAGATTCCCTGACTTCGTTCCAACAAATCGAAGAACAACACTTGCGACCATTAACGGATTGGAAAGGTTCCATTCTAATGCTAGAGTGAAAACTATTATTATATGAGAACTCGATGAGTGTTAAATGAGTATCCCAGTTGCCCCCAAAATCGAGAACACATGAGCGAGTCATATCTTTTAGATTTTGAATCATACGCTTAACCTGACCATCGGATTGCGGATGATAGGCAGTACTGAGATCCAAACGAGTTCCCAAGGCTGACTGAAGTGACTTCCAAAAACAAGAAGTAAAATGACCATCACTATCTGAGATAATGTAAGGCCCCGAAACCCGGAAGCCAAACAATTGGTCATCATACCATAAGATTCGTATGTAAAAGTCAAAAACAGATTCAATTTATTAAAAACGAGTCTAGAGTTACATGCAGCGGAAAAACATTCAAGTATAAAACCCCAAAACCGGGAAACGTACCAAAATCAAATTCATAATTAAATACTTGAAATAAGAAAATGTTTGTTTTATTAATTTCTTCGACTAGATATGCCTTAAACCATCCGGGTAATCTCGAGCACGTCCAAGCGGTAATTCCCAACTTCTCAACCTGAAAATCAATCTAGCATACACACAAAGTCAGCTTAACCTGAGTTAGTTCACGTTTTTATAAACAACATTTATAAATCAGTTTAAATTAATAAATATAAAATAGTGGAGAAAATAATAAATAAATAAATAATTTTTCTCGGTCAAACACGCAAACACGGGCCTCCTCACCACGATTCTTCCTCGAGTAATATATTTGACCTGGTCGTGGTAAAAACATAAACGCGTAACACGAGCCTCCCCACCCGAGTCTTCCTCGAGTAATATATTTGACTCGGTCATGGTTCAACAAAACAGCGGGCCTCCTCACCCCAAGTCAGAAAACACGAAGTCAAGGACTCAAGTAATATATTTGACCCGCCTTAACATAAACATGTAGCACGGGCCTCCTCATCACGAGTCTTCCTCGAGTAATATATTTGGCCCGGTCACAGTTTATCAAAAGCATACACATCAATAGACACACCTACATACATCTTAGCCAATCAATCAACCAAATAACACCATCACGCGTAAACTATAAATAATATATAGTTTAGAATTAATACAAGGTATAATAATATCCTCAAGCATAGACTATAAATAATATATGATTTTCATAAATATACAATTATAAATAAGTCTATGCAATAATCCAAATAGTTTAAACGAGTAAAATCGTAGTAAGGTGTGTATGCTAGCCCAAAACTTAAAAGGATTAAAAAGGGCATCATGAAACTCACCTGGCACAAATCACACAAGTACCAACACGCTAGAGTACCTCTAAGTAATTTTCCACAACTCAAAAGCCTATCGGGTTGCACACAACAATTACTAACTAAACCGTACCGACTCGCTTATTCTATGGGACGTTCTAACATGATTTAATTAACCCAAAGCCTGACCCATATAATTTCAACCACATCAGCCCCTGAGACCTTTAATTTATCAAAACCACACTTAAATAAAACCGGGGTAAAAAGGGTTTTTGAACTACACCCGGTTCACGTTAATTATGTCCAATTCGCGCGTTAATGAGTCGTTGAAGTAATTACCAATCAAATCAGGACCATTTAGATAAAAATTTGTTGCTATTATAGTCAATAAGTCCACACGGCACTACACAAGCTGAATGGGTCGGCAATTCCCTTGTACAACACACGAATTACCGATTAAGTGAGAATTTGTGTTCTACCGAACCGTTTGAGCAATCACCAACCAACTCAGCCCCGTATAAATAAAATATAATATTATTACAGCCAATAAGTCCCCACGAAACTACAAGAGTTGAATGGGTCGGCAATTCCCTTGTACAACGCACGAATTACCATTTAAGTGAGATTTCGTGCACTACCGAACCGTTTGAGCAATCACTAACCAATTCAGCCCCATTTTATTAAAAATTAATATTTTCAAAGCCCGTTTATCATATTAGTAATACCCGGTCTGAATTGGTTGTTAATTCCCTCAAACAAACACGCGAAACGCAACAACTAACAATTTAAACGACCGAAATCCTAGTTTTTGAACTAACGACAATTGAACAACCTAACCAAATGACCATGATAATATAGATATGGTACTAACTACATACCTTATAATCCAATAGAAGCAAAATTTGTAATCTCAAACTTCACAAGGTTCCCAATTCGTACAACCGGCGCGCTCACTTCCTTAAAAATAACCTATAAATAATATATTACCGTAAAACGTACTCAAACCTCATTACCGAAAAATTTATCATATCTCATAATCATACCATACAATTACATACAACATTCACCGAGTCATACCTTTGAGTATAAGTAATTTGAAACCTTACGCACAACATCCTAAATTGTCGACGCGATCAAAAGAAACTGACACGTTCATAACTTGACCATACGAACTCCAATTCGCGCGAATCACATATCCACAAACTCGTCTCGACTTTCCAAACCTAATAAAATAACTTTAGTATGCCACACCTGCCCCCACAGCTGTCAGGACAGAAAACAAACTCCAGTTTCATTCGGTTTTACGCGTTAACAGTCAAGTAACTCAAAACCCTATCAAACGAACTCCGTTTTGGGTAAATAATATATCCACACGACCGTGTAACCAAGAACTATGATCCTGTATTATCGCCGCCTCTGGCTGCCGCCGGTACAGTCGCCGGAAACCTGAACCGTTATCCGGAATGCGAACTCTTTCTTGTTTTGCTCATAATTTGGTCATATGAACTCGAAATCATGCAAATAATATATCCACGCGATCGCCTCACCGAGAACTACGACCGCATACCATCTACTCTGCCGGTCGCCACCGGAACAGTCGCCGGAAAAGGCAAACATCCGTCGGGAATAGCCTAAACCGAAAGATTGAGCGACTTACGAGTCTAATCAGCCGCATAGGATTGAAAAAGACGTTCAACCGAATAATACTAACCTTCAATTGAGTAGAAATAGGTTGGGATTGGTTGGAGAAGTGAAAAAAAAAACGTGACATGGGGCTGCTGCCAAAATGCCAATCGCAAGGAGGTTATGGCGGCCAATTATAACAAGTTTACTACGTTTACAATTCTAGTCCTTCCCACATGCAATGGTTCTAACTTGTTCCCTAAGCTTAATAATTGGACTTTCAAGAAATACCAGGAGACCCCTCAACTTAAACGATCAAAACCCGCCTAACATACAAACTTCTTCTATAGACACTTATGCCAATTAACGAAAATTTTCAGGTGTTACAGATAACGGTAAAGGAGTCCCATGATGGCAAACTATCTGTCACACCCCACCTACGGCGAAAATGCCGGGGCATGAGCTGATTGTTTATAGTTCAAAGGTACTGTCATAAAATAAAATGACAATATCTATTAAGTTAATTATTTCATAAAAGGTGCAAACAATATCCAAACATGACAAACAATCCAAAACAAGTAAACATAATTCCAAACAAAATTTAAATATAAATTGTCTTCATTTATTCCCTAAGGTCCTTTCTAGATGCCCTTCAATTCAAACTTCAAGTCAAACGGTAACCTGCATATGCGTAGAAAATACAATAGAGTTTGTCAACACAAGGTTGAGTGAGATTATCACCAGTTTTGCATGATAAAATAATAATATAATAAATAAGGAAAACATAATAAAAGTGGTAATAAACAACCAAACCATGAGCAATTAAGGTATCTGCTGACCATTGCCTTGCGAATCGGGCGTTCACTACTATGACAGTCGTATGATCATACTATAAATGAGAATATGATGGACCTCTCCAGATGCGATAAAGTAAACATATAAGCATGTAACAAGTATATTTGATCGATCACACACAATTACACGTTTGCTAGTTTGTTGTATATATGTAATACGAAATACAGATTAGTACGCATATGTCCCCAAAACTTATGAAAATCAATAAAATAAAGGGGAATGATAAAACTCACCTTATTGCGTAGGCGAGTGAATAAGAATAAGAATGAAATAAGAGAAAATAAGCAAATCGTTCGTTAACGCGTCAAATGAGATAAATCAAATAAACCAGAAACTTTGAGACAAATAACTATGAGTAAAACCAAAATCATTGCCGCTAGAATCGTTCCAAATGGATGTCTAGAACTCCGGTTATAAGAAATTAAATGTTTAAGCGAGCTGGATCCGAGCAGAGACTCTGGAGTCGGGTTTTGGTCAGTAGCCTTAAAATCTCGTTACAAAAATAAAAGTCTTTTGGACGTAACATTGGTTCCGACCAGAAGCATGAGAAAACGAGTAGTCAATGTTATTCACTATTTTGCCCTTAAACGAGCTTAACTCAAATTGACCCATCAATACCCCGCACTATTTTGCCCTTAAACGGGTTTAACTCAAATTGACCCATCAATACCCCGCAATCTCAGAAATTGAGTATGGGTTATTGACAAGTGATAATTATAAACAATTGATCAGTTAACAACTTACCCGGATAATGCTTGAGTTAACGAGAAATCGAGGTCAAAGGCTAAACAAACATCAAAGTCAAACTGCAGCTTTTAATCTTCAAGTAAACGAGCAAAAACGAGTGGGAAAACATCGGGGATGGTAAAGTGACGGCGGGGAATGATTGAGTTAAGTAAGCTCTAGGGTTTGGAGTTATGATATGCTTATATAGTCATTATATCAATTTGTTGTACAAGAAACACGTCGGTTTTGGTAAACGAATCACGCATTAATGATGAAATCGGGTCATTTAATCATCGATATATTGATCCAATTACTGAATATGAACCTAGACACTATTCCATAATAAATACAATAACTTGTTGCTCAATTTTTATGATTTAGGGTTGATTAGGGAAAGATTTAACATTAAACGAAGATCGAACTCAAAAGTAGCTAATCTGATGAAGCTTCACGCTGCGCGAGGTTTTACACCTCCTCCATCACGCCGCGCGAAGGCGGGTTTCCACCAGACTTTCATTTTTGACAGTTTTAGTCCCTGTAGTTCCAAAAATGCATTTTTAAGCCATTTTAAGCGATTTTAAGAGTTTCTAAGGGCTAATTGGCACAAATGAAAGTTAAAGAATTATAAATTAAGATAAACAAAATTAATTTACTAATAATTGCACGATTTCATTAATAAGAAAGATCGGAATACATTCCCGAATCAGGTAAACAAATACGAATACGAATATGGAAAAAAACTGAAATGTTACACTATCTTCTACACATAATTTCACGCCAAATGAATCACAGAATACGTTTCCTTGATGGGCATGAAATGAGTAGATTTTTTCGACCGGTCAATGTTCACCCAAATACTATCATGTTGCTTTCGGGTAGAAGGAATCTTAGTAATAAAATCCATAGCAATATCTTCCTACTTCCATACGGGAACAGGAGGTTGTTCGAGTAAACCAAAAGGTCATGATGCTCGGCTTTTACTTTAGAACATGTGAGAAATTTCGAAACATAGAGAGCAATTTCTTTCTTCATTATGGGCCACCAATAGAAGGAACGAAGATCAACGTAGATTTATCTGCACCGGGATTAATAGAATACCATGACTTATGATCTTCGTCCATAATGAATGTGCGAAGATTATCAAGACCGGGAATCCACAAGCGATTAAGAAAATAGAGCAACCCCATTGAGCTTAGATTCCGGTTGAGATTTGTAACACCCGTTAATTTTTCGGTTCAAAGGGTTTAAGCTTGTAGAGTATGTATATTCCTCGGGATTTAACCGACATTTCTCAAAAACCTTTTCGTCATACCGGTACGTTAAGTTATTTAAACTTTCCTTTCATGTTGCCATATCTCTCAAATTAGAAGGGCTAGAGTGTAACTTGTTGTTTTATATCATAAAACTAAAAACCCTAGCCCCCTCCCTTCCCTATTCCCGCTCGGACAAGAGAGCAGCCAAGGAGCTGCGATTTTTCTTTTTTTGCAGCCAAGGTGTGATCATAAAACTTCAATTAAAGGATTGCACTATGTCCCTACAAGTCTTTTACACCTTAATTGATCATATTAACGCGCTTATTGGTCGTTAGGGTTGAGTTTTGGTTATAACGATTTCTGACAGATTCGTACTCGATTATTGTTCGGTCTGTAACTCGATGAAAATATATTTTTTTTGATCGTTTCTTGTTTCTATGATGTTCTACTTCGCGTCTAGTTTCCAGAAAGGTATAATATGTAATTTTTGGATGAGATTTGAATGCGTTTTATGATTTTATAAGATCGAGTGTCAAAGCTGATGCGGGATGACGGATTCTGGTCTGTCTTCCCGACGTCATAACCCTTTTTCAACAAGTCCAAATTGGTTAGTTTCACTTCTGGAAGTTAGTATTTTAAGTTAGAAACCAAACCCAATTGGAATCATTTAATTTGAATGGGTAATGATTTTTATAAAAATAAAACCATTTTGTTGCGCACTGAAATAGCTGCACATACCTTTCTGTATTGGAGGAATTTTTATGATTTTTGTGTCCACTAGAAAAATATAATAAAAATATTTTTATAAACCTAAGACATTTATTAAAGTCTGGTAAAAATTTAATAATTTATTTCAAAGGTTATCCTATGTAATTAAATGCATCTTCGCATGCTAAAATCTGCACGTTTTACTTGTTATTGATCGATAAGTTCGTTTTAGGCTTAACCGGTGGATGTTCTATTGTGTTCTTTTCGGTGCTATTTGAAGTGAGTTTTTGCACCGCAATCTTCCTAGGTATGTCCCATATATCATACTTTAAAATCATGTTCATTGGTGTTCGTTAGATTGGTCAACTAGTTGTAGTTTGATTGTTGGTGTTCGGTTTACTAGAATTGTAGTTTTATGCGTTTAACGCGAGGGTCGAAGTGATTAACGACCAATTCATCTCGGGGGAACTTGGTTTGATGTACGGGCTGTTGGAAAATCATTTTTATAAGTTATGGGGCTGAATTGGTTGTCGGTTGCTCAAACTGGTCGGTACAACGCGCAATTACGTTTATTGAATAGTTGGTGCGTTGTACTTGCGAGTTACCGACCCATTTGACTCGTGTAGCGTCGTGTGGACTTGTTGGCTGTGATTTTATCATGTTGGGTCCACACGGGGCTGAGTTGGATGTTAATGGTCTAAACGACTCTTAGACGCGCGTGTTAGTGTCACCTAGTGCTTCCGGGGGTAAATTGGGAATTCTTTATTCCCGGGAGTATCTAAGGGTCGTGTTGGTGAATGTAAGGCCCCGGGGGCTGTTATGATTGAGTTTGATGAGGTCGAGGTTTTAGGTAACTCGAACCATGTTAGAACATCTCGTAGGATAAACGAGTCTGTTCGATGTCGTTTGTAATGTTTGTATGTAAATCGACAGGTGTTTGAGTTTTGGGATTACTTAGGGATTATCTAGCTCGTGGTGAATACGTGTCTTGTGTCAGGTGAGATCATGATGCCCCCTTTTTACTCTTTTAGATTTTGGGCTAGCATGCACACCTAAGCGATTTTGCTTGATGAATTGTTTAAAATTATTTTGGATAGGCTTACTTGTATAGGGTAGGCCTTGAGATGATATTATCGTATGTATGTATGTATTATTGTATGGCCAATATTTGGCGATTTTAGTAGTCGTTATCGACTACGGATGTTACGTATGCCTACTTTGTGTTTGCATACGTTGGATGAGATGTTACGTGTTTGGGTTGTACGTGTGCTCGACCCTGATGTTATTACTTGGATGAGATGTTACGTGTTTGGGTTGTACGTGTGCTCGACCCTGATGTTATTACTTGGATGAAGTATATGTAGGTATATAATTATAAGGATGTTTATATATAATTATAAGTATGTTCATATATAGTTACAAGGATGTTTATATATAATTATAAGTATGTTCATATATAATTATAAGGATGTTTATATATAATTATAAGTATGTTCATATATACTTACAAGGACGCTTATATATAATTATAAGGATGTTCATATATGATTATAAGGATGTTTATATACATATACAAGGATGATTACTTATTATTGATGATGGCCTAACTGTTGTAACCCGTTTTATTTTTAAAACTCTTGGAATGATTATGACTATTATTATTTTAGATGTCAATTATTAAAACTTGAACTCACTCTGCTCAAGCTGACTTTGTGTGCATGTTAGTGTGAGTTTCAGGTTAGGAGGAGTATGCGTTTCCGCTTAGACGTGCACGAGGCTACTTGGACGGTGGAGGGCATACTTAGTCGGAAGTTTTAATGATGAGCACTTTTCTTTTAAAGTTTTATTAAATACATTGAAGTTTGGTTTTGGGCATAATTCCCAGGTTTTGGGAACTTGTTTTAAAAATTATGATTTTCCGCTGAATTATACTCTGAAATGGTTTTCGAAATGAAATGAATTGTTTTGGGTTTAAGAATTTTGTAAGTTTCGTGTATGATCACCAACTGTATGATTCCTGGGATTCGGGGTCTTACAAGATTCCGCACCACACGACATCTCGTCATACATGTTACCTTCGGAGATGGATTCGTGTTGGGCGTCAAGAATACACTCTTCAAGATCACTTTGGATAAGAACACAAGTAAGAAGAACTGATTTAACTTGCCTCTTACGACTGAGAGCGTCAATCATGACATTCTCTTTACCGGGATGGTAGCGAATCTTGCAATCATTATCTCTAAGCAACTCGGCCCGTCGACGTTGTCTCATATTGAGTTCTTTTTTTATCAAAGATGTGTTGGAGACTCTTATGGTCGGTAAACACTACACATTTGGTACCATAGAGATAGTGCCTCCAAATTTTCAAGGCAAATACAACAGCACCAAGTTCGAGATCGTGTTTCATATAATTCTTTTCATGTACCTTGAGTTGTCTTGAAACGTATGCGATAACCTTTCCTCGCATGAGAACACAACTGAGACCTTGATTAGAAGCATTACAGAAAATGATGAAATCTTCATTACCTTCGAGAAAAGCAAGGATAGGAGCATTGAAAAGCACGCCCTTAAGGGTTTGAAAGGCTTCTTCTTGCTTTGACCCCCACTCGTAAGGTTTACCCTTGTGTGTTAGAGCGGTGAGATGCAACACAATCTTTGAAAATTTCGAACGAAACGACCATAATATCCCGCCAAACCAAGAAATGAACGAACTTCGGTGGGAGAAGGTGTTTTCCAACTCTTGATGGCTTCAATCTTCGCGGGATCAACATGGATACCCTTATCATTGACAATATGGCCCAAAAACTGTACTTCTTTAAGCCAAAACTTACACTTTGAAAACTTGACATACAGTTTTTCTTTCCATAGGAGGTCAAGAATAGCACGTAGGTGCTCTTTTTAATTGTTTTCGGTCTTTGAGTAGATAAATATCATCGATGAAAAGAATTACGAATTTATCCAAGTAGGGTATACAAACATGGTTCATAAGATCCATGAAAACTGCGGGTGCATTGGTTAGCCCAAAAGGCATAACACAAAATTCGTAATGCCCATATTGAGTACGGAATGCGGTCTTGGGGATGTCATCTTCGTTAACCCAAAGTTGATGATAACCCAAGCGGAGATCGATCTTTGAGAAGCATGCGGCTCCTTGAAGTTGATCGAAAAGATCATCAATGAGAGGGAGCGGGTAACGATTTTTAATGGTGAATTTGTTGAGCTCGCGATAATCAATACACATGCGGAATGAACCATCCTTCTTCTTCACAAATAAAACAGGTGCGCCCCAAGTAGAATAACTTGGGTGAATAAAACCCTTTTCCGAGAGTTGTTGCAATTGATTCGAGAGTTCTTGCATTTCGGACCATGGAAGACAGTGAGGTGCTTTAGAAACAGGATTTTCTCTAGGTACAAGGTCAATACGGAATTTGACTTGATGAATATGAGGGAGTCCAGCAACGTCACCAGGGAAGACGTCAGGAAAATAACGCACAACCGGGATATCTTGAATCTTCTTCTTATCATGATCCTTTCCCACCGCAAGCGCTAAGAAGCAACGTGCTTCTTACGTAGGTAACGTTGAGCATGAAAACCCGACATAAGATTAAGCTTTGAAGGATGCGCATTACCGAAAACTTTAAGAATACAGCCATCTTTAAGAGGTATACGAAGAAATTTGTCGAAACATACAACCTCAACATGAATTAGAGTGAGCCAATCCATTCCAACAATAATGTCAAAACTACCCATTTTCATTGGAATAAGATGATACGGAACTTGACCTTATTAAGAATTAAAACACAATCCCGAATAACCGAATTAATACTAATAGAGTTCCCATTCGCTATTTCTACGATAAAAGGCTTATATAACTTGTCCCGAGGCTTATCAACAATATACATTAAATCCAAGGAAATAAAACTCTTATCAGCACCAGTATCAAACCACACCGAAGCAAAATGATCACTAATAACGAACGTACCATTCACCACATCGTTGGAATTCTGAGCTTGCTTCACATTCATCATAATCGTACGGCCATTAGAACTTTGGGGTGCTTGAGTAGCTTGGTTGGTTGGAGGAGCTTGGATAGCAGGGGTTTGGACCAGTGCATGAGAAAGAGCCATGAGTTGGGGAACTTGAGAGGTATAGGCATGAGGTGTAAAACTTTGTGGGATCGAAGGTTTGTAGATTTGAACTTGGAAAGCTTGGATAGTGTAGTAAGGTGCGGGTATGACTTGGGCTTGGTGAGCATGGGTGGCATAGTAGGGTGCAGGCATAACTTGGGCATGATGGGCATGGGTTAGCTGTGGGCACATGTTGCAGAGATGACTAGGATCTCCATAATTTTTGCAAGAACGGGAGTTAGGAGCACCTGGTTGAGCGCATGGGGTAGTAGTGGGTCTAGGAGCAGGCTGAGTAGACCGTTGTGGGACGGCTTGTGTACCGAGCGGTGCACAAAAAGTGTTAACAAGGCGACTGTAAGGATTACATTGAGTGCAAAGACAGCAAGGGGATTGAGTAGGGTGATGACAGTTACATATGGAGCATAATGGGTGAGGTCCCGCCTATGGTCTTTTGTTCGGAGCATTTTGGTTTTGTTGGGGTTGATGGCTGGCTTGGTTAACGGCATAGTACTAGTGATTGGCTACACGTTTATGGTTGTTGTTGTTGTTGTTGTTGTTATGGTAGCGGTGAGAGTTGTTGTTTTGTGCGGGTTTGGGTTCAACTTTAGCATCGGTTGAGGACTAGGCTTCGGTTTTGTCATGAGTAGGTTTGGAATCCTTTCGGGACAAGGTTCCATCCCTGACATGGTCATCGGACATCGAAGCAGTAAGAGCAATAGCTTCCTCGATGGATAGAGGATATTGACTGACCATAGCATCACGGAAGACCGTGGGCAGTCCCAGGATATACTTACGAATACCACGAGACATAGGTGTCACAGGATGGGGTACTAGCAGGCTAAACTCCTAAAAACGATTGGAGTAAGTAGAGTTATCGCCACCAATCTGCTTGAGTTCCCAAAACTTAGTCTCAAGCCTTTGCAGTTCATGTTTAGGGCAGATTTCCTTCTTCATGGCCTCTTTGAGTTCCTCCCAAGGCATGACTAGTCATAGCAATCTCAACTCCTTGGAGGGCTTTGATAGTGTTCCGCCAAGTGAGAGCTCGTTCTTTGAATAGGCTCGAGGCGAACGTAGTCCTTTTTTTGTCAGGACATTCAAAATGGATGAAGATGTTCTCCATTCTCTCAAACCACCGGAGAAGTTTAGTGGCATTCTCTTCTCCAAGATACGATGGTGGTTTAGTACTAGCGAAGTTCTTGTAGTGAAAGTTGCTCGGTGCAGCTGAAATAGTAGAACCATTCGAGTTGAGACTTTGGACCTGCGTCACAATAGCAGGCATAGCAGCAGCAAATTCCTTGGTGATCCTAGCATCCAGACGGCGATCATGAGCAACAGATGGAGGACGTTGAGTACGACGGTGATTTCTTAGATAAGACATTCTGCGAGGACCAAAGGTGAAATTTCATGAGAGGATAGGCAAGTTGTGTAAATGAGTCAATGTGAGACAATAGGGAAATACAATAAAATCGTGCTAGTGATTTATCATGACTTGAGGATGAGTCGCTATTTAAAACAAGATGAATGATTTTGTGATATTTGAATAAATAAACAATGTTTATTTTAAAAGTGAACTCCCAAAATAATATGTTATTGGGTTGGGTTTTCCATGGGCTTTTCATGGTAGCTTGAGAACCCAAATTAAATAACAGAGCATATCCAATGACTTGGCTTCCCATGAGCTTTCCATGGCAATTCGAATGGCCCAACTAAATAACACAATAAATTTTGTGGATTGGGCCTTCCATGAGCGTTCCATGGCATTTTAAATGGCCCAATTAAATAACGCAACTTAATTTTTTTATGAATTGGGCCACCCATGAGCGTTCCATGGCATTTTAATGGCCCAATTAAATAACGAATTATAAAGCAATTGAGTTGGTCAGCCCATAAGCATTACATGGCATTTTAACTGACCCAACTAAATAATGAATTATCAAATTAATGGAGTTGGTCGGCCCGTGAGCATTGCATGGCATTTTAACTGACCCGACTATAATTGAATTAACGGATCCAAATATGAGCAGTTGGAGTATCTCGTGAACCACCACGGGTGATACGTTCCAACCAAAAATCAAATCGAAAACGAGTTGAGAAATGGATAGTTGGAGTATCCATGGGTTGTCATGGATTTTTCACCCAACTAAACATTTTACAATAAATAAATAAAATACTAGAAAATTTTACTGTATTTAGCCACGAACCACCGTGAATTCGGTTTTTATAAAAGGAATGTAACCCTTTAACTGGTCACGTTGACCACTTAATGTTCCCGTCGTATGATATTTATTCCGCTTTGGCCTATAGGTTCGAGTACTATGGTCAAGTTATCCTCCAAGTAAGGAATAGCTACTTACCTTTGGTTGTTGGAACGGTTTTGGCAAGGCCCGACTCATAGTTCTCTCCCCCTTACGGTTACTACAGAACATGTCATACTTCCATGCTGTATGGTGTGGGAGTAAAAACAAAAACAAGGGAATTCTTAAGGAATTTCCCAAAATAAAAAGCAATCTACTAGAATAAAAGAATTTAAGAACACTTTTTTAAAGGTGAGGCAAAGGCTCAAAATTTATATGTGCACAATAATTAAAATAGAATAAATAAATAACTTAAGTAAGCTGTAAACACATAATAAGCACATAAGGCAGTCAAATAAGCACGTATAGGGTCCTAAGCATATTTCTAGGACATTTCTAATGACCTATCTTAAAATCTTCGACTCTGATACCAATCTATCACACCCCAACCTACGATAGAAATGTCGGGGTACGAACTATAGGTTCACAACTCACAAGGTACTATCATATAATAATAAAATATGACAATATCTATTAATTCATTTATTTAAATTTTCAATTCAAGTGAACAAATCCCAAACATGACAAATATAATCCAAAACACACAACTAAATCCAAAACAAAATAATAATGTAAATAGTCTTTACTTTAATGTCTAATGTCCTTCTAAGCGTTTTTCATCTTAACTTCAAGTCAACTTGTAACCTGCATATGCGTAGAAAATAAACATTGAATTTTGCCAACACTAGGTTGAGTGAGATAATCACTAGTTTTCATGATATAATTAATATACATAAATAAGCAAAACGAAATAAATGCGGGTAATAATCAATCAAACTGTGAGCAAATAATGTGTCATTAGACCATTTCCATGCGAACGGGTGTAGGCTACTGTGACAGTCGTATGATCATACTATAATGCGATTATGATGTACCTCGAATGCGATAAAATAAACACTTAAACAAGTAACAAATAGCATTTGATCGAATACACACAAGATTTACGATTGCTAGTTTGTGTATGTATATAATAAAAATAAGTATTAGCACGCATATGTCCCTAAAAGTTAATAAAATCAGTAAAATAGAGGGGAATGATATATCTCACCTTATTGCTTAGGCGAGTGAACAAAAATGAAAATAAAAATGAGAAAATAAGTGAATCGTCCTTTAACGCGTCGTCTGAGATAAATCTAACAGACATGAAATTTTGAGAACAATGTCTATTGTTAAATCGAGAACATTGCTGCTGGAATCGTTTCAAACAAATGTTTAGAACTCCGGTTATGAGAAAATTAACGTTTAAGCGAGCTGGTACTAACCAGAATCCTAACAGCGAGTCGTAAGTCGTGTTTTGGTCAGTAGCCTTAAAATCACAGAAAAAATAAAAGTCTTCTGGACCGAAAGTTGGTTCCGACCAGAAGTGTCAGAAATTGATTAGTCAAAGTTGTTGACCAATATGCCCTTAAACGGGTCGGAGTCAAATTCACCCGTCAATTCCCCTCAATTCAGAAATTGATTAAGGGTTATTAATCATTCTACAGCGTAGTGGTTTAAGGCCCCACCCCATCACCACCACCGAATATTCAAACAGATGCGCGAATGGTTTAAGGCCCTTCCTTCGCACCGCGCGAAGGGGGTTTTTTATCAGCTGTTGATCTTTGGCCCTGGAGTTTCAAAAATGCATTTTTAAGCCTTTTTAAGCGATTTTAAGAGTTTCTAAGGGCTATTTGGTATGATTGAAAGTTAAGGAATTATAAACTAAGATAAACACAATTAATTTACTAATAAATGCATGATTTTATTGATAAGAAAGATCCGAATTACATTCCCAAATCGGGTAAACAAATACGAATACGAATATGGAAAAACCAAAATGTTACATGTGTTTCACGGCACAACTAAGAAGGAAGAGAAGAGTTTTTTGCAAGCCAAAAGTGTCATAAAATTTTCGTAACTTCTTCATTAACCTTAACTCCTTTAATTAATTAATTATTAAACCTATTATAATATGAATTAATAAAGCATGTGACATGTAAGATATGATATGATATGATATGATATGAAGTGATATGATATGATATTATGTGATACGATCTAATTAAGATGTGATGTGATATGGGACAAGGTGATTTGATACAGTATGATACGATATGAATGAAGTGATATGAAATGGCATTATTTGATGGAATATAATATACTAGTTTTAGAGCCCGTGTAACACACCTGATAATTCAAATTATAAAACTATAAGTAAAACAAATAATTACATAGCGTATACGAAAAAAAATGTATTACATCTATGCTTGTATCTATACAATGTGTATATAAATTGATTTTATTTATATCACAAAATAATTTTTTAAATGAACTTAATAAAAAAATGCATGTACAAAAACGTACTCGAGAGTGCTTCTTTTTATTGAAAAATTTATTCTCGGTGTCATATATGTATAATTGAAAAATTTTTGGTTTTGAATCAATTTCAGAAATAAGGCTTCTCATACGATAGTAGTTCTAATCACTCAGCATAAATAAAAAGGAGGCATTATTTTTATTGATATATTTATCAATTTACCATCCATCAAAGAAAAGTATGACATTAAATTGTGGCAATGGATGTTATGAAAAAGATTTTGATAAGTTTCAGAGGCTTCTCGACTTTGTTATAATGACAACATAAAAAATAACATGCTAACCCAATCAAATTTTGTGAATATTTTGTTTCATTTGAACATAGTTTTGCATGACATGCTTCCCATATAACGTTCTGATCACTATTGAAGGAAAAATTAATGTTGACATAAATATTTCAAATTTGATAAAAGTTAGAAGCATTGATAGGCATGGGGGTGGCATGTCGAAAATGTTCACAATCTTTTCTTAAATTTTAATAGTTGAGGGAAAATAGTCAATTTGTCAAATCCCGAACCTTTTGATTATTTCAAAAAATGCCCTTAAAAATAAATTTGAAACCCGAATCATGTTTAAAATTTTAACTTCATACTTTTGACATTTTGAACCATAATAAATTTGACGATAAATAAATTTTGCATTCTCAAACTTTTAAAAATACTCAAAATTTTCATTTTTGACCCGTAACAAATTTTGACATAAATGTAGTTAACTTGTACCAAACAATTTATTTACCAACTTTTGACTCATAAAATCAAATTTAAGTTCCACAAAAAACCCTAAACAATTTTCATTTGAGAAACATGATTTTTTGTTAATTTTTGGAATTCACCAAGTATTTTGAAATATATAGTAAAATAATATGTTAATATTTATATTTATAATAATATATAGATATTCTATAAATTTAGTGTAAAAGGAAAGTGAATAATTATTGATTTATTACATATATTAGGGTATATTAGTTTTGAAGTGAAAAAATTATAAGAATTAACCAAAACATGACAAGTGTTCACATTTATTTTAGTTTATTCTTTATTAGAATAGGTAGATTTATAACATTTGATGTGATATTATTGATGACTCAACATATAAAACACATAATACAACATTGTCTAATGTAATATTATCAGTTAAAACGTAAAATGTAATTTAAAGAATTCAATGTAATAATAAAAGTAAGTATATCTTAATCATCCGTGTAGTTTGTGTAATTTACAAATTTCATCTATTCTTTAAACTATTTACATAAACTATTTACATAATTTTATCAATTACTTTCACATTTAATCTCTCCGATATAAGGTGATATAAGGTTGGATTATTTATATAATTATCATTAGTACAATACTATGAAAACGATAATAACGAAAAAATAACAACAATAGTAATGAGAAAAAATGCCTATAGACAAAAATGTAAGGTTTGAAGGGTTTTGATTCAGCAGTTGTATAATTAAAAACTTTAGAGTTTACAACATTAATAATTTTGGAATTAACATGAAGAAAAAACAAACAGCAAAGTTGAAAATTAAATGGTGAAAAAAAATTATAATGTAAACTTTGGAGTTGTTTGGCAATCTTTGTTTGAATCAGGAAGATGTCTCGTTGATAAAAAGGTAGTCTCTTGATCATGCCTCTAAAAAATTAAACATTAAGAAGCATCACGAACAATCGAGAGGTATCTTTTTAGTGAAACAAACGCACTCTACCTTTAGCCAATTCAGACATTGCATCTTAGTGGAATTATAGAGTTTTGTTTAATTATCCTAAATAAGTTTTGTTATTCGATTGGTTGAATTACCCTTTCTCTTGTATCCACCTTTGTCATGTGTACGTGCAAACGAAACTGTTTACTATTTATTTTTATTCTAATTTCATTGTAATTATTTTTGCTCTAAAAGGACATGCTATATATATATATATATATATATATAACACATTTCACTAGATTTTGTTTTTTCCAATTTGAGTATAGATACGAAATCAATAGTTGTAGACCTGATTTACAGTACCTTATGATCAAAACACTGTTCTTTGGTTAGTTCTTTAAGTTAGTTATATTTTACGAGCGGTATATTAACTTAAGCCAGCAATATCGAAAAGGTTCATTCAATGCATATTAAGGGTTAGCATTGAACCATGCACTTAACCTTTAATCCCATTAAGCTATATCCAACTAAAACCATCAAAGTTTTTAGCCCTAATATAATATAGATATGCGTATTATTATAACCATGAATCATCAATGCCTCTTTGGATAGGCGTTAAATAAAAAAAAATTCTACTGGTTTCTAATTTTGTTGAAAGTATTGTAATTCAGGAAGTCAAAAAAGAAATTTCATAGTATTAATGGGTTCTATGTGAAAATACATAAAATGTTTGGGAGGTCAATGTAAATAGAGATTCAGGAATCAAACTCCATACCCTATATATAAAAGGGTTATAACAAAATTCTCATTCAAATCTTTTATTTCTAAACTAAAAATTATACTAAAACTCATTACATTCTCTCTCTTTTCAATTAAATAATACTTTTATACATTTTATCATTACTTTTTCTCTTTCCTTCACTCACAACCACTCTTAAAATATATTAAAAAATTATAGGGGATGAACAGTAGCTTTTTAAATATACAGAAAAATCACTACTTTTTCTAAAATATAAAAACTATTAATTCACAACACCCTGAATCACTCTCTAAATTATAAAAACACCTCTCACATTAAATGAGGGGTTGGATGAGAATGCTCTAAGGATTGTTATATACATTAGCTCCGTTCATTGAAATTTAAATTAAGGTGTCAACCCAAAATATACGGCCTCAAATAACATTTAGTCGCTGCTGCGCGTGATCGAAGATCTTTTTTCCCATCTAGCGACCTCCACGCCCGATCAGATCGATATTTATTTCATCCAGGTGCAATTTGATAAATTTTGTTTTCATTGCTTAAGTGTTTGTTCAAATCATTTACCGATTTGATTCAAAGTTTTTTAACACAACGAATTAAACTTCATGCCTTGTTTTCAAAAGTCGCAGGTCTGTTGCTTTTTAATTTTAGTAGTTTAAATGCACAAGAAACAGTGTAATAATTAATACATAATTTTTTTTGTTTGAATTTTATTTTGGATCCATGGGTTTATCTTCTATCTACTCACTTTACAAATTGATCTTTGCCCTTAGGTTCCCATCCTAACATGCTGATTGTTCATAGAGAAACGAGAGTAGGCCTCGTTCAGAAATGACGACAAATGGTTCATTTGCTCCAAACAACAACATGATCAACATGAACATGTTTGACCCTAACCTGAGTAATCTGGCAAGTGATAATCAGAATATTGTTTACGCAGAGCCGGTTGCCGATCTGCCACTAGCTACTGGACTGTTTTTCAAGTTTCAGCGATGATGAAGAGTATTTCAACAAAATTGGAAGAAACCAATGACTCTTTTGTGTTTCCAAATCAAATGTTTTAATTTGGATGAGCTTTCAAGTTTAGTAATAACTAGTAAGTACTCCCCTCGCGTTGCAGCGGGGTTGCGATAACGATGAAAAAACGTCGTCATGAAAAGTTGATGCGTTGTCATGAAAAGTTGCTTATGAAAGTTTGTGGCATGAATGGGCATACGTTATGTTTTGCATAATGCCTATACAATCCTTTTTTACACTCTATTATGAGGGCCTTTTGAACTATACAAAATATTTGAAGAAGCTAATTACAAAACATGTAGTTGGTTGTCGTCTATTGCCACTTCTTAAACTTGTTTCAATGTGCTGTGAATCAGTTGTTGGCTTGGTGTTGCTTTTGTGATTCAATCGTAGGTTACCTGATTGTAGTTGGTCGCCAAAACGCGAGTGGTGGATCACATTCTACATCTTTTTTCTGTTTTAGTTGGGATCTGTAACGTTAAATATTTCAATTAATCTGCGTATGGGAAACAAACAATGATGAAGCTTTTTTAGCCTTTGCAGGTAATCTGTTGGGGTATTTCAAAAGTCCAATGGCATTAAACCATGCAAAAAATGTGACCTATCCTAGGTTTAAACTAGTGTTATGAGGTTTATAATTTAATAGGCTCAATATACATATTGTGTTGGTTCATGGGTGGAACCCATGAATACAAATTAAAGTACAAAGACTTTGAATGAAAAACAAAAATATTTAATGTTTCACATAGAAGCTCATTTCACTCTTATGAAGTCATCAGCTATATGCTGATGTGAAAGTCAAAAGTACATCAAAAAAGTCAATAAATCAAGTCAAAATATCTAAAAAAACCCAAAAAAGAAAGAAGTCAAGATACTAAAATAAAACCCCAAAAACATTATCAAAACCTGTCAATTAAAACCTAACAAACGCAAACAACAAATTAACTAAAAAGGAACAGTAGTGCAATACTCACTTCTATGATATGGTTCTACTTCTTGAAACAACACTTACAATGCTCCATAGAAATAAGCCTACAAAGAAAAATAATACAAACGACGACACAAATCTGCAATCAATTTCAACGACATAATCTCAACACATTTACATGCAGAAAGTATAAGCGAATGTCAATTGTAAAGGCTCAGATCTGTAACTGGAGAATCAGAATGACTGCAAAATCACGGTTGCATAGTCCATGACCATGCCATCTGGATATTGCCTCGCCACGGTACGAATCCGATTATCGATGTCCCCTTAGCTTACATTGATCATCATAGGCACGATACGATACAACTCTGATCAGCGAGTCCTTTTAAAGACACATGATCCCAACATATATAAACTACACCGAAATATTCAGTAAGATATTAGTGGTATCACAATGTTTCCACCCATAATGATCATTCAATCACTTAAGTAGTTAAATTGATGGTGCAAAATTCATGATTCAAAATGAATTTAATTGTAAACGATGGGGAAACCATGCCTGCAATCGATGGCGACTCAATTAATCAATAACAACATCCAAATCCTGACCGTGGCGACTGACAACTACCCACCACAACACACAACTGCCACAACCACTCCACCGCCACCTAGGGTTTCAAATCGGAACCCCGCAACGATATAATCGTGCGTCGCAACAGACAGTTGCGACAACCACTACACCGCCACCTACGGTTCCAAATCGAAACTCAGCAACGATAGATGATTGGCAATCGCCTGCCACCACCATAGCCGAGCAAGGAAATACCCTTTTCTCTACTTGTTTCCCTATTTACAAATAAATAAAGAAGCCAAATGTACAAACCAAACACGTATAGATGGTTAATTATCAATTTCAATCCAGATAATGAAGGAAGGCAAATCAAATTACCAGGGAGCTGCTATGGCTAGACGATTCAAAATCGAGGCTCACCGAGCATCATAGCACAGAACCAAATGGTACCCGACAACAACAGAAACAAATCCGTTACCGGCATAAACAATCACCACCAGAACCATCTAGGGCCATAGACAATCACAATCGACACCGCCGCGTGCCATCGCCTAGGGTTCGTAAATGGAACCCGGCAACAACACAGGTAGGTTAGGCGTCACCATGAACAATCACCATCGCCACAGTCGTGCGCCGCTGCCTAGGGTTCGTAAATGGAACCCGGTAACAACATAAACAAATCTGTCACTGCCATAAACAAAGAGGGAGTCGAGATAGAGAGATACAAATATCTTAAACACCGCCAAAACAAAAAAAGCTTTTTATCATTACATTTTCTCTTTCCTTCACTCACAACCACTTTCAAAATATATTAAAAAATTATATAGAATGAACAGTAATTTTTCAAATATACAGAAAAATCATTACTTTTTCTAAAATATAAAAACTCTTCAATCACAACACTCTGAATCACTCTCTAAATTATAAAAACACCCCTCACATAATATAAGGGGTTGGATAAGAATGCTCTTACACAGCACTTTGTATAACAAACATATGGTGAAACAACTAACACTTCATAAAGTACAAATCCATAATGCCAACTTCAGACGAAAATGTAAGTATATAAATTAAGAGAAAATTCCTAAAATAGCCTGTTTGAGAAAGAGAGGTCCTAAAATAGTCCTTTTTTTCCTCAATATTTTTAGAATTTGGACTGTCAAAACGCATAGAGAAAAGATAAAAATAAAAAGGGAGCATGCCAAATTTCGAAAGAAAGTCAGGTAGGAGACGAGATTTAAGGAAATAATGAAGGTAAAGTCCAAACTTTTTTGTAATCTTGGAGCAAACGTTCAGATTTTTCCAATTTTTTTTTTTCACAAAACCGTCTTGAGAGACTTTTTTTTATGTTTCCTACTTTTCCCGTCCATATTTTCAAATTCTTAAAAAATATATATTTTTACAATTATACCCCTGAACCACCACCACCACCTTACACCACCACCACCGACGCCGTCAGCCCCACCCCATCACCACCACCATCACCGACGCCGTCTACCCCACCCTCAGAAGTGTTAAGTATTGGTTTTACTCTTATGTGTTTATTGTAGTTTTGGAGTGACTTACCACTACAAGCAAGGCGGGAGCTTCTGACGATTGATAAACAAACTCTTTTTGAACAAGCATGCAAAAATATGTACTGCTGAAGATGCAACGGGTTGCTTCTAGAAGGTTTTATGCAGATTATCATGTATGGAAAGTCATTGCAGCATGAAGGAAATAGACTTGTAACCTCAAAATCTCAAACCGTTGAGAATGCTTGTATGAAAATCGAGGGCAGCAATAACGGTGATGTTATTCAAGATCCATCTGTTCATCCTTGGGGAGGCTTAACTACCACCCCAGAAATGGTGGTGGCGGTTGACGGTGGTGGTGATGGGGTGGGGCCGACGGCATCGGTGATGGTGGTGGTTCAACGTGGTTGTGGTGGTTCAGGGGTATAATTATAAAAAATATATTTTTTCAAGAATTTGGAAATATGGACGAAAAAGGTAGGAAACATAAAAAAACAGTCTCTCAAGACGGTTTTTTGACAAAAAAAAGAATTGAAAAAATTTGAACTTTTGCTCCAAGATTACAAAAAAATTTGGACTTTACCTTCATTATTTCCCCAAATCTCGTCTTCTACCTGACTTTCTTCGAAATTTGGCATGCTCCCTCTTTATTTTTATATTTTCCTAATGCGTTTTGACAGTTTAAATTCTAAAAAATTTTGAGGAAAAAAGGCTATTTTGGGGACTCTCTCTCTAAAATGGGCTATTTTAAGAATTTTCCCATACATTAAACAAGTTCGTTTATTTGGTAGTATGCCAATTTACCATAAGTAAAAAAATGGCAATAAAATAATGTTTTGACTAGGTTAGGGATCCAGTACACGAGTGAAAAATATAGTAAAATGTAAGTATGACTAAATTATTATGTATTTGAACCTATCTTACTATACTATTAAAACAAATAGAAAGTTTTTATATGGCATTCAACTAGCATGTCTACGTAGGCTTCAACTTATCAATTTTCCATCTATATAATGTCTACATGTGAATTTGAACATTAACTTTAAGCATTAACTTCTAAATCCTAAGTTGAAGAAAGTTTCAAAATAAATTGTTATAATCATCATTTATTGAGTAATAAAGACAATTAATTGTTTTCATTGTTATTTTTATAACTTTTGAGACTTTGTTATTTTATATTTTTTGGATTTGGGGAAATTATTTATAAACATTTAGACTGGATGTTTGGATTGAAATGGTGGTTTAAGTCACGAGGTTTGGATTATATTGTTGCTTTATTAAACGCGCGGTTTAATAAGAATTAAAATTATCTTACCATACTATTAAAGCGATACAAGGTTTCCATATGGCATTCAACTAGCGTGTCCACATATACTTCCAACTAATCAATTTTTCATTTATTTAATGTGTACATATTTAATGTCTACATGTTAATTTGAACATTAATTTTAAACATTAAATCCTAAGTTGAAGAAAGTTTCAAAATAAATTGTTATAATCATCATTTATTAAGTAATAAAGACAATTATTTGTTTTCATTGTTAAGTTTTTAACTTTTGAGACTTTGTTATTTTTATTTTTTTATTTTTGGATTTTGGGAAATTATTTATGAATGTTTGGATCGGATGTTTGGATTGAAATGATGGTTTAAGTCACAAGGTTTAGATTATATCGTTGCTTTATTAAACGTACGATTTAATAAAAATTATAATTATATCTCACTGTTATATTCATAGTTTTAGTATTTTTTATGTTGTGTTCTTAAATGTTTTGTAATTTCAATAAAAATAGTTTTTATAACACACAACTTATGTTACAATATCTATATGTTTACGCTTCATAGTTTATAACATATTACTTAGTAGATGATGAAGTTTTAACTAATATGTCTTTTTTGTTTCATGGTATATGCTAGAAATATGTGACATAACTTAGAATTAAATTTTAAATTGTTATTTTTCTCTATTTGTCTTTGTATGTTGGGATCTTTTAATTAAAATAACAATGTGATGCTTTATAATAATAATAATGCTAGATTATCTGACGTTTGCAATTCGATAAAATGTACATAACACACACGTACGCGCGCGCGCGCACACACACACACATATATATGTATATGTATATGTATAAAATTTTATATATTTTCTGTTCGTGTGTAACACGGGATGCAACCTAGTTGTAAAGTAAAAGAGTTGTAATAAAATGATGTTTTAATGCCTTTCTAGACATGAAAGTATGAAACTGCATTTGTATGGTTATTTATTGTTCTACAAGCAACATTTATGACTTTTCAATTTTATAGCTGATAGACTAAAACCACTAGAAATATATGGTGACTATCACCACCGTTCGCCTCCATGTATCGATCTCGGTCATATCATTCAGGCAAGGTTTTCGGTACCATCTCTAGATTATTACACACTAAACATGATTCATCATGGAAAAAAGCACCTAGCTCTCGATTTCAAACTAAAAGTAGTCATCGATCGTAGTTGAAAATTATTTTTGACATAAAAACAAGTAACTGTATTCGCATATTTGATATACTTTATAAATATTATTATATCTAATAGCTAGAATTTTATTTTATTTTTGTAAAATTGGTGATTCTTGAAGAAGTATTTGTAAAAATGGGTATTCTTTTTCTAGCTTGGTGTATAGGGGTTTCAATCTATGAATTCTCTTTTCTTAATGTCATCACTAAGTTAATACTTTTTTCTAATTTTCATTTATTGTTTAAATTAATTAGCAATAAAGAAAATTTTGCTCTTGTCGTATCCATCTCATAACCTATTAATAGCTTTTGCTATATGTATTATTTAATTATGTACTAATTTAGAGTCCGTGTTTTACACGGTTGAAAAATATAATAAAAATAAAAAAATGTTATATGTAATACATTAATTATAAGTGAATTAAAAATATATAATTTACAAGTCAAAAAATTCAACACAATAACTACTTAAGTGGAGTTGGTAAGCATCTTTAGTTTGAAACATGAGGTATTGAGTTCGAGACTTGTATCAAAAAATAATTTATTTTTTAAAATTTTATAAAATGTTATCTTCATATGAAGATGATTGTATTTGAAGAGAAACCGGGTCATGGGTTATAACATAACTAAACGGGTTCATTATTCATATTGTGTTTAGAAGAAGAGATGATAAAATAGGAAACTGCTCGTATAGCATCTATGTGGCATCCTATGTAGAAGCCCTAAAATGATGCTATGAGAAAAAATCATGTTGCTTTAATATATAGTTAGATTAGATTAAATGTTTGCTTGTTTCATTTAATAATTTATGATATTTACTGTTTAAAAAAAATACAAATACATAGCTTTGTGAAAAGAAATTTGTCATACATTTCGATGTAAGTTTTAAAATAAACCGTCCTTGTGTTATGTAAGAATTTCAATTTTCATCCCTAAGTTCAATAAGTGATTCATATACCTCTTTTTGTTCGTGCAGCTATTAAAACTTGATCCAAGGGATGAATGTCTATGGGAGAATGATTAAAATCATCGGAAGGAGATGGGGGTAGGGTTCGGGAGAAAGTTATTGTATAACAATGTTTTTATAGATTTATTATGTACTTTATTTCTTATAATGATGAATAACTATGTTTACTATAAATATAAAATTGGTGGCCAATTCATAATTACGTTTATAAAAAATATAAAAATTGGTAGCTAATTCATAATTACGTTCACTATAAATATAAAAATTGGTGGCCTTAAGTTCTCTTCCTAACATGTTGCATGTTGGAGTTATATCTTCCATAGGTTCGTATCTGCTGTGGATGTTTAATCAAAGTAACTATTTTATGAAAACCGCATTCTCCAAAGAATAAAAACTATTATAGAGAAAGTAGACTAGGTCAGGTGCACAAATCATACATGCTTTACATGAGAGAATCTAATGATGAGATTCTTGAATTGAGCTGCAACCACAATGACAACCTTCACCCTCTTTAGACTACAAGCTATTTTCAAGTGTGTGATATATTGAACAGATTTTCTAGACATCCCACCAATTGCTAAAACACCACTCAATACGTCGCATATAGAGCTATACGTGGCGTATTGAGCGGTGTTTCAGAAAACACCATCAATTTTGTCTTATTATGTTTTTTTATTTTTTTTGTTTGTTATTTTGTTATTATTATTATTATTGTTATTATATAATATATTGTTCTCGATACATGAAACTACCTTTTAGATGAATTACAAGTCTTAGATTAGACTGAGATAAAATCTGAACTGTTTAAAGTCCAAAAAATCCTTCTAGAAGTTGAGGTTGCAATAAGTTACAATACCTGCGGTTCTATGTTCCAGTTTCTACGTGGTTCCTCTTTCTACGGCAGGTCTCCTCTCTCCCGGGCTTTTATTCCCTATTTAACAAGGGCGATGATGATAATTCTTCCACAATTTCGTTCAAAATTTAATTTGTTAAATAAAATATTGCCGCCAATCGGGGGTTGATCTTAGCTTCAGAAATATATTGATTTCTCGTATGCTTAACGTCTCCAGCGTATTGCTGGCTAAAGTCGGCATTCCGGCAAATGGTTTCAGCGCTTGGTCGAAAACGGCGTTCGTCGGTAAGTTAGGAGACGATGAGTTCGGGCCTAACCGCCAGTTTTCTATTTCCAGTTCATAACTGATTGCATCATCTAATCTGAGTTGTTACCTTTTGTAGTCTCTCAATTCAAAAGTCTCTCAATTCACATTATGGATGCAATATCGATGGTGTCAGCACACACAATGCAGGTTACATTACATGTCTATTAAGTTTGTCTTTTTTTGTTATACATATTGCAGATAAGCAATCTAACAAAAACATAATCTGTTAAGTCAGTGTTTCTTTTCTTTGAAATCCAATCTTTCACAAAAGTTTATTTTGCTATTATCTTATTTGTATCTCACAAAGATATTGATGAACAAGCGTTTTCATCATTGACGGAATCGTACTAATAATTCGTTATTGTTCTAATTTTAAGTGAGTTTTAGTCTCAGTTCTCAAATAGACCCAATCTCATGCTTTTGGTTCTTTTTTATTTGGATTTCAGTCATCATATGGGCTTATGGATTATCATGATCGACTATCATGTCTTTTACTGGGAGGCATCTGTAAGTAACAACCATAACATCTTTTTTCCATTATTGTTATTAGTCAATACTAATTGCTTTTGAAAACCTATATTTTGTTGATTTGGGCAGCCTATCAAAGTGCAGTAGTCAAAGAGAAGAAACATTAGGTTTATTAATGTAATAAATAATATTAGCTTATAACTCAATAATATCATTTGTTTGTGACATCTCTATCTTGATTTTGTAGGTCACTTGCTTTTTCTGTTTACCATACTTGCTACACAATGAATAACGCACTTTTGTAGTATATTTTGATTGATTTCATTTTGGATGGTAAGTGATACTGTAAATCCTCTTTCGAGGTTGTTTGGATGTGGGCTTGAAAACTATTATTTAAGGTTAAGGTTAAGCTTAAGAATAAATACTAAGGGTCTAGAAATCCTTAATATTCAGCATGTATGCAAAACAAAAAAAAGTTTATAAAATATTTATTCCCTATTAAAAATGGTGTGCATTTGTTCATGAATAGAGAGATGTTTGGTATCATGGTGTAGTGAAGAAACACTAAGTGACCCGGGGCAGATTACGGATAATCTGGGGGTTAAGTAATGTTTCCCACGAGGATGAGGTCCAGCAGAGAAGGTTGTTCTTCAGGTGACCTGCAAGACAGACACCGTAAGCTCGTCACTGAGAAGGGGGGGGTTTCTCCTTGTGACCACCCTCCGGCGTGAGAATCAGACTAGATTGCTCTGAATATAAGTGTATATTAAGAGATTGCTAGATAAGAATGAGATATTAGATGATGTCCTTACCACTCCAAGGTGTTGGAGTATTTATAGCCGAAGGTAGGTTTCCTAGAAGGTACAGCCGGCTGAATAGTATTCCTGTTCTACCAACAGTGGACTACGCACAGGCCATGCTGGTTGGTGGATAGACTACGGCCGACAGTAACAAGGTCGGCTGTATACTGTTCCTTTACTGTCGGCTATGCACTGTTCCACCAACTGTAGGCTGCGCACGTCCCATAGTAAGGGTTGGTGAGTAGGCAGCGGCTAATAGTGACAAACAGTACTAGAGGGTGCTCCTCCTCGTACTGTTGTCGGTGAGCTGTCACCCTGTGATTGGTTCATGGGCTGTTCTGGTCAGATCGTCTGTTCTGCCCATACCTTAGTAGGTATAGTACAAAAGATCTTTCAGAAGCATATGGACTGGCTCATTTAGGCGGGATTATTCCCTCCTTGCTCATTCCTTCAGGTGACAACTGAATTATTGAGCTAAGTGCCTTGTGCGTGTAGCCTTGCTGCGCGGGTGGCCTTCCCTGATGGCTTGTATCCGCAACTGCGGGAACAGGCGGAGTACTTCACCATTGGGAGGCATTTCCTGCGGGAACAGCTTGCGTACTGCGCGTAAGGACGTCACGTCTCTGAGCATGGTGGGTCCTGCTGGTCCAGTTGGTTTCTGCGCAGACGTCTCTTTTCATGGTGAGTCTTACGGGTCCAACTGGGCTCTGCTGGGATCTACCTCTTCAAGTCCCCCCAGTCCAATGTTCTTCTCACGAATGTTTAATAAAGTGAGGTGAACTTTTGGACTTAAGCAAAGGGTTTTGAAAAGGGTTTAGTTTTAAGGTTTTCCATGGGGATTCTTCCCGCGGAAGTCCTTATGTCACTCGCAGAAATTCCCGACTTTCCTGCTTGATCTTTGGGTATGATGCGGGTAGGTCTGTAACCTCCTCGCAAGTCAGGAGCGTTGAGTCCCACTTGTGTGGATTCTCCATGAGGTTTTGGTAGTTTTGAACATAGTGATCAATTATGTTAAAACCACCAATTCCATCCTGGAGCTTCAAACAATGTAGTTCTCGACGTTCCCGCTATGCGGGGGTGTTGTTCTCGTTTCCGCAAGCATTGCACAGAAGATCCTTCTTGGTTTCAATTCCCTGCGGAGTGCTCGGTATGTGAAGGGTTTTGCCTTAACACTGTACCCGCGCTCGTCTTACGGTTACTTTACTTCCAAGGTATTCCTGGTGTCAATTCCCTGCGGGTGCTAAGTATGTGAAGGGTTTTGCCTTGACACTGTACCCGCACCCGTCTTACAGTTACTTGGTTGCCAAGGTAAGGGGTATTTTCCCGCCTACTTTTGAATCTTTTTTTTGAATTTTTTGAAATTCGAAGAGTTGGTGAAAGGATAAGAACAGTCCAAACCTCTGAAACGTCGTGCGACGGTTTCCAGACGGTTTCTTCTGACTGTGTCAGGACGTGCAGGAAGTTATGGTGACGTGACAGTACATGGTCATTCCAGACGCTTTTTCAGGCGCGTGGGCGCGATTTTTCGGGCGCGTGGCCGCGAAATTAATGGGACGCGTCCTTTCAACAGCTGTTGCCAGCTTGCTTTTTGCCACGTGTCATAGTTCTATTGCACATTCGATTTCTCTCTCTTCCGCATTAATTTCATCGCATTAATTGCGATTAGTATATAAAGGGGGAGAGAGTTCTTTGTAATTCACACTCACTTTTCTCTTCATCTTCAAAGCGATTTCCGGCGAATACTCAACTTTTAAGTCGAGCATTCTCTCGAAATCGTTTTCTTCTTTCTTCTGCAAGATGTCTTCTCACGTTCTCGAAGCTACAGCCCAGGAGGCTGGGGTGTTTACCGATGACAAGAGTACTGCTGGCGAGTGCCAGTGTGCTCTGCCTGCGATCTGTACCAGTACATCGTCAGGAAGTTCATGCTCGAGTCTCTCGAGCCTGAGTTTCCTGAACCCCATCAAACGGTGTATGATGCCCCCAGAGGCAAGATCGGGGTATATGCTGCATTCTTTGTTTATGGGAATCTTAGGTTCCCATTGATAAAGTTTGTCTACCGTGTCCTGGAGAGGCACGGTGTGCACCTGACCGAGGTGCACCCGATGGCGATCGCGAAGATTCGCCACTTCGAGTGGGTGTGCCGGATTCTGGGCATTGAGCCCTTCGTCGACCGCCTGATAACCTTCTACTCTTGGAGGTGCATCCAGGGGTGGTATACGCTGATAACCCGGATTAAGGGTTTAAAGATTTGCGCAACCGAGCGCAGTCTTCGCTCGTGGAAGCGGGAGTTCTTCTTCATCTCCGCCCGTGCCATCCCCCTTGCCATGAAATTAAAGAATGGGCAAGCTCTCCCAAGCCTTCACGCCTCCAACTACCAGGAGGCGGAATGGTTCTCGAAGATATCCCGGGTCCAATCTCCGGTTTACCGGTTTGCGGAGTCCAGGATGGTGATGCTCGGGATGAGCCGGGTGTGGAAGGATGCGGATGCGCGAAAGATCCCGATCGTCCTCGAATACGGTTTGAACTCTGTTCCTTACGGTATGCTCTGTTTCTTTTTGTTGATTTAGAATCTCTTCTAACTTCTTTCCTGTTTATTTCAGAGGGGAACGACTTGCAGTCGCTCCTGTATCCGCGGGAGGCTGACGGTCCCGCTCGGATGGGTACTCGTGCTTTAGATGAGAACGAGTTGCCCATCCTAGAACAAACGGCGGATCGGTTCGTGGAGGTCTACCCGCTAGGCCACGAGATCCTAAGCGCCAGGCGGCCAGGTAAGGCGCTATTCAACCCTCGACCCCTCAATGTTGAAACCTCTGCTGGAATTCCTCTAATCTTATGTTCTGATGAGGAATCCGCAGATGGTCCTCCGTTGGTGCGGAAGAAGAAGGCCGCCGGCGGGAAGGGGAAGGAGAAGGTGGCCTCCACTGCCGATCCGGTACCTCGGTCTGACTCGGAGGCCGAGAGCGAGGAGGTGGCGGGGAACCCCGGTGGTGAGAAGACCACTGCTCCGGAGGCTGTGACGACTGTCACCTCCGGAGAGCCTCAGATGACGACGGTGAGCGGCGCAAAAAGGCCGGCTCCATCGGGTTCATCCCCGCCTGTCCGCACTTTCAGGCTCAAGAAAACCCGTAAGTACAAACTTTATTTTTAACTTCGTAGTTTTCCATCTTTAATACTTTTCTTTGTGCAGGCGTGGATGTTGACGCATTCCAGGGTGGAGCAGGGAAGAGTACCCCTCCGCCCATGACGGTAGGCTTGGTCAGCCTTCCTGAGGCGACGACCCAGGCGGCTGCGCCTGCTTCCGCTGGTTCAGTTGCTCAATCCATTGAGCCAACTGTTCCAGCTGTGATGACATCACCGCCGGCTGTCAGTGCCATTTTTACCACATCTTTCACTGAGCCGGCGGTTACTTTTGCTGCGGATTCCGCAGCGGCGCCCGCGGCGGCCTTTACCATGCCTCCTCCGTCATCGGCAACGACGACCGATCCTTCAGGTATGCATGGGGCTTCTCGCCAACCTCTGCCTCCTTCCCATCTACCTGACCTCTTGGACGGATTTCCCTTGGGTTCAGGTGATGGGTTTGGCGGCTATCGGCCTGTTATTGACCCTACAGGTGCGTAGGGTTCTTTTGGCCTATTTGTTTTTTTTTTATCATCTTTTCCTAACTGCTTTTTGTCTTTTGCAGTGTCGGATTCCAATGAAGTGTATGTTCCACGATGGAACATCCGCCGAGGAACAACCCTTCGCACACCTGTGGAGTGCGTGGAGTGGGCTCGTCACGCAGCTCCCAGTGGTGCGTTGGGGGAAGCCATGGCTAGCTACCAGGAGGGTAGGCTAACCAATGAGCTTCGGGTTCTCCTGGCCCGGATGCAGCCGCGCGTCGAGCTGCTTTGTCGTGAAAACGACAAGTTAAAAGCAGCTCGCATACAAGAAGTAGCTCAGGCGCGGGCTGTCCGGGAGGAGAATAGGAGGCTCTCCGCCGCGGCTGCGGAGAAGGAGAAGGCGTTCAAGGCCCTTGAAGTTGAGGTTCAGGCCCGTCTCGAGGCCCGTTCCAAGGCTGCCCAAGCTGTTAACGAACAGCTTCGGCTAGCTAAGGAAACTGCTAGGAACGCGACTGAAAGGGCCACCAAGGCTGAAGCTGTTACTGAGCCTCTACTCCTCGAGAATGAAGAACTTAAAGCTAAATTAGAGGCGCTCCAACAGGCTCATGATGCCTTGGCGATGGAGGACGCGAAGAAGCTCCAAGAGATCCTGGACCAGAGGGGCGTGCTTGACCACACTGAGCGGAAGCTAAAGGGCGTCGAAGAGGCTGCTGCAAAGGAAGTGTTGCTTGCCAACCTCAATAAAAGTGAAGCCGAACGCGCCTGTAATCAAGCTCAAGCCGCCCTCCAAGAAGCTCTGGTTGCCAAGGAATGGCTTCTTCGAGAAGCGTTGTCTCAGGTAAGCTTTTCATGTCTTTACGCTTTTCTTTGTAATTAGAAAAGGTTTTGATACTTGTATTTTTCTTTTTGTAGGTTGTGCATCGGGTCTTCACGGAGACGTCTTATGACGATGCTATGAGCACAGCCCTCAACGCTTCTCACGAGGATGGGGAAAAGGCTGGCTTTCTGCTTGGTCTAGGGTTTGTTGAGAAAGGCATCCCGCCTTCCAACTTCCCTTTGTATAATGTGGATACTGAAGCTGTTTATGACCAAGCAGTGAATCAGTATGCCGCCTTCCCGCATCCGGTGGTGGAGAAGGTAAACGAAGTCGCTGCTGCTGATGATGGGCTAGCTATTATTAAAGCTTTCCTTGAACCGCCACGCTCTACTGATGGTGCGGGTCCAAGTGGAAGTGGTCCTGAAGCATGATCCTGAAGATCCCTCTCCACCATTAGCGTAGATTTTTGTTTTTGTATATCTTCTTTTGTATGCTGGTATTTACCCAGCAATCTTTGTAATATTTGAATTTGATGGAATAAAGATTGTGTTAATCCCTTGCCTTGTTTATTTTACGCATGTTTTGATTTAACTTAGCAATTTCTTTAGTACTTAGATAAGTTAACTTTTTAACGTGGCCAATTATAAGTTTGTTTCGCTTCCTCTTTCATGATTGTGCGGGTATGACCGTCACTTACACTTAGTAGGATGGCTTAACTTTACTTATATCTGTCCTGCGTGGAAGTTTTCCTCATTTTTTCCTTTGAAATTTTCTAAGTGTTCAGAATAAGTTAACCTTTGGACGTGGTAGATAATAGGTTGAAGTTTTGCCTCCTTGTTCGTGATTGTGCGGGTAAGACCGTCACTTGCACTTACAAGGATAGCTAAACTTTACTTACATCTGACCTGCGTGGAGGTTTTCCATAACTTGAAATTTTTACCGTTGTGTTTATGCGGGTTTTGCCGCCTTCCACATGTAACGACTTACTTCTTCCCCTATTTATGCGGTGAATACCGGCACATCAGTGTGGGAAGTTCATAAGTATAAAGGTAAGGTTATCAACACATTGTGAAAGGAGAATCATTTCCATTTGAAGTGGCTCTAGGCCTTTACAAGTTTGGAATTGATCTACATATAACATTTGCGTAATTGAGCTCCATTCCATGTTCTTGGGATGGGAGTGCCATCGAGCCTTTCGAGCCGGTATGCGCCCTTTCCCAGAACTTCTTTGATAATGTATGGCCCTTCCCAGACCGGGGCCAGCTTTCCTGGGCGCTCTTGGTTTGAAGCCTCGTTGTTACGCAGTATGTAGTCTCCTACATTGAAGTTGCAGAGTTTTTCCCGCGTGTTGTAGTACTTTTGCATTTGTCGCTTGTAGTTCTCTTCACGCACTGCGGCTAAGTCTCTGCGTTCCTCGGTTAGCATAAGGTCTAACCGTCTTTCCGCATCATTGTCTTCTGGCTGAATCAAGACCCTTGGTGAGGGTAAACCAATTTCGACCGGGACCATGGCTTCAGTGCCATAAATGAGACTGAACGGGGTTTATCCCGTACTGGCCTTCTTCAGCGTTCTGTTTGCCCAAAGGACGTGCGGAAGCTCGTCCACCTAGCCGGATCTGTGTTCCAAGAGTCTTTTCTTTATGCCTTCGACGATGCTTTTATTTGCTCTTTCCAACTCACCATTACCTTGCGGGTGTGCCACTGAGGTAAAGGTGTGGGTGATTTGAAGTTCTTTCAGCCATTGTTGTAGCTTTTTGTCAGCAAAGTTGGTGCCGTTATCGCTCACCAAATTCTGTGGAAGTCCAAAACGACAAATAATAAATTCCCAAATAAATTTTTTGATATGTTTCGCGGTTGTTTGGGCTAAGGGTTTTGCTTCTATCCACTTGGTGAAGTAGTCGATGGCTACCACTAGGAACTGAACATTTCCTGCTGCTGTAGGAAATGGGCCTGTCACATCGATGACCCACTTCTGAAATGGCCATAAAGAGGTGACTGGGACAAGTTCATTCTTCGGGCGGTGCGTGTTGGGTGCGTAGAGCTGGCAAGACCTGCATTTTCTGATGTATGCCAGCGCATCCGTATGCATCCCCGGCCAAAAGTATCCCGCGTTGTTTAGCTTAGCTACAACAGCGCGTGGACCTGCATGTACTCCACAGATGCCTTCGTGTACTTCCCTTAGGAGGTAGTCAGCATCTTGGTTGTCCACGCATCTTAAGAGTGGGCCAAGAAAGTTACGTCTGTAAAGGATGTCATCGATGAGTTGATAATTCAGTGCTTTACAGCGTAGTTTTCTTGCCTGTGTTTTTGACTCTGGTAGTGTACCTGCCGCAAGGTATTTTATTATTGGTGTCATCCACGTTTCTGTGCCGGTTTGGATGACACAAATTTCCTTGTGCGGGACCGAAGGTGCCTCGAGGAGTTCAATGCGGATGTCCTTTCCCAAGTAGGTGAAGGCTAATGATGCAAGCTTGCTTAACGCATCCGCAGATTTGTTTTCACTACGCTTGACGTGTATGACTTTACAATCATTAAAATCGCGCATAAGGGTTTTTGCTTGTGCGAGGTACAGGGCCATTGTGTCGTTCACGGCCGTGTACGTCCCGTTGATTTGATTGGCTACTAACATGGAATCCACGTGGGCTTCCAAGTATTTCACTCCCATCTTACGCGCAATTCTCAGCCCAGCCAAGAATGCTTCATACTCGGCTTCGTTATTCATACTTGGAAAATCCAGTCGAATAGCGTAAGTGTATTCTTGGCCTGCTGGGTTGGTTAGTTTCAGCCCTGCGCCTGAACCCTCGTTACTGGCTGCTCCATCAGTGTAGAGTCGCCAGACATTATTGATGTCTTGTGCTGGAGAGGGTTGAGCCTCTTCCTGGCACTCTTTTTCCCGTGATGCAGGCACTTCCGCAATAAAGTCGGCCAAAACCTGGCCTTTTATGGCTGGTCTTGGCTTATACTTTATCGCGTACTCCCCCAACTCAATTGCCCATTTGGCTAGGCGTCCCGATAACTCGGGTTTGCCTAGAACGTTTGCAAGTTTGAAGTTGGAGAGGACGGTGATTGGGTGACCCTGGAAATATCGTCTTAACCTGCGTGAAGCGTGTATAAGTGCTAAGACTAATTTTTCGAGGGTAGAGTACCGGGTTTCTACGTCTGTTAGGATACGGCTGACATAATAGATTGGCATCTGGATGCCTTTTCGCTCTACTAGCAGGACTGCCCCGGTTGCTCTATCTGTTGCGGAAAGATATAGGATTAACCCCTCCCCCGCTTCTGGTGCCGTGAGCGTTGGGAGCTCGATCAAGCGTGACCGAATCTCTTGAAAAGCTGCTTCCGCTTCTGGTGTCCAGCGGAAGTGCGTTTTCTTTAAACAGTTTCTCAACGTTGACACGAAAGGAAACGACTTATCCGCGTGGTTTGCCAAAAAGCGATTGAGTGCGACTAGTCGTCCATTCAGTGTCTGAGCCTGTTTGATGGTAGTAGGTGATTCCATTTTGATAATGGCTTCGACCTTTTCAGGGTTCGCTCTGAAGCCATCTTTAGTGACGATGACCCCTAAGAACTTCCCTTCTTCCATTCCAAAGGCACACTTGCTCGGGTTGAGCTTCATGTTTATCTTCCTGAGCGTGTTGAAAGTTTCTTCGATGTCTTTCAACATCGCTTCTGCGTCGGGGCTTTTGATGACCAAGTCATCCATGTAGACTTCCAAGTTCCTCCCAATTTGGGCACGAAACTGGTTGTCCATCAGGCGTTGGTATGTGGACCCGGCATTCTTAAGTCCGAATGGCATCATTTGGTAACAAAATGTGCCATCGGGGGTCCGAAAAGCGGTTTTGTCCTGATCATCAAAGGCCATGTGGATTTGATGGTACCCCTTATACGCGTCCAGGAAGCATTTAAGGCGAAACGGTGCTAACGAATCCACCTTAAGATCAATTTCGGGTAACGGATAACAATCTTTGGGGCATGCTTTGTTCAAGTCTTTGAAATCTATGCACATGCGCCATTGTTTGTTATTCTTCGGTACCATAACGGGATTTGCAACCCACGTTTGATATCTACTAACGCGTACGATGCCTGCGTCAAGGAGTTCCTTGACTTGGGTTCTACACGCGTTAGTTTGTTCCGGCCCCATTACTCTGCGCTTTTGTACGACTGGCGTAACAGCCGGATCACATTTGTGCTTATGCTCTGCTTTACTTCGGGGTACACCAGTCATGTCAGCTGGTGTCCACGCGAAGATGTCAGCGTTTTTTCCGTAATAAGCGCTTGAGTAAGGTGCGTGTGGGATCAACAACTGTTGGGCCAATGGAAACGGCTTGGTCAGGGTATTTGCCGTTGAAGGCCCATCTTTCTGGTTCGGTGATGGTTGGTTTAGCCATCTTTGGTTTGGGTTTAGATGAGACAGATGCGATGCATACCTGGGGAATGCCGGTGATCATCGCTACACCTTCAGCTGTTGGCCATCCCATCATGCCGTGGACTGAGGATACCACGGCGTTGAATCTTGCCATCCCGTCTCTTCCGAAGAGAATGTCGTATGTGTGGTGTGGCTTCCTCATTACGACAAAATCCACGTCTTCTGTGCGTGAGTGATTCCCGTCCGTAAGAGTGACGGGGAAAGATAGGATACCCAGGGGGGGTGTTTATGCTGCCATCGAACCCTTCCATCGAGGCGCAGACCGTTTCCAGGCGCTCCTTGTCTTCGTCATCTAGCTTGTCGAAGAACTGCCTGTACATCACCGTTGACGAGGCGCCGTTGTCAGCAAGAGTGCGAGAAGTGATGTAGTGCCCCAGCTGGCTTTTGATGACGATAGGGCCCTCTTTGCTGGGTCCCGTCCTCCTGGCACTCGCGGGAAGCGCACCTCAGCTTCCTTCCACGCGCATGGTTCTGTCGTTCGCCTTTTTCTTCCTCTAATCTTACCATGAACCATGTTGATGCTGATGTCAACGGGCTTTCGTCCGTTGCCTCGGTACCGGTTATCGTTCCTTCCTCCCTTCTTGATTGATGCCACCAGGTGTGCAAGCCTTCCATCCTTGACGAATGCTTCAACAATATCCTTTAAGGATGTACACTCTTCCGTACTATGACCTTTTGTCCCGTGGAAGTCACAGGATTTGCTCTGATCCGCATTGGGTCGCTGCCGGATCATTGGAGCTTTTGGCCATGGTAGCTTTTCAGTGGCAAATATCTCCGTGACGCTTTTGGTGAGTGGCGTCCACCGGTGTTTTTGGCTTGAAGGGTGTGTGTTATTTCTTCCGCCAACAAGAGGGTGAGAGCTGGATGAGGTGTCAAAGTTTACCCTTGACTGCCAAATACCTAGCTTCCTCTTTTTGTTCTGCCGGGCGATCCGAACATTGTTTTCTCTAGTCCTCTGCGTGTAGAGGTGTGTACTCTGGGGAAGATCCCTTCCCAGTTGCTTCTCCGTCTCGGCAAAGCGCTTGGCCGCCGTCATGATGGCATCCCATGTTGATGGCATGCCGTCCTTACCCGTCAATGTGCGGATAAGCTCTGGGTATTCGGCGCCCTGGATGAAAGCGGCGCGAACAAGATCTTCACTTATGTTGCCGAGACTTAGCTTTTTGGAGTTGAAGCGAGTGATGAAGTCTAGTAAAGATTCATCCTCCTCTCTAACGCAGTTGAGGATCGTCCACTGTTCTTCAGTATATTTCCTTTGCTGGCTGAAGTGCTGGCTGAACTTGTTCTGAAAGTCCGCCCAATCATAAATGTGGTGGACCGGTAAACGATCGAACCATGCCCTGGCCGCTCCAACCAGAGTCATCTGGAACATATAACACCACGTGGGTTCCGTCCAGTTACTGACGGTTGCCCCCGCAATGAATCTGTTCAAGTGGTCGTCTGGGTCGGATAGACCATCATAAGTGCCGATGTTGGACATTTGTTTGGCACTTCTCGGGGCGATTGCTTCCGCAATGTCCCTTGCGAACTTAGACTTTCCTGCATTTGCAGCAGTTGGTCTAAAGGTTTTGGAGAAGTCACGCGGGTTTCTCTCCGCATTTGTTGGTTTAAAGGTTTCCCCAAAATTCCTTGTCTGTTGGAAGTCCGTTTCCTTACGCTTCCCTTTTGCCTTATGGCGAGGGTTTGCGTCGGTATCGGATTCTTCCCGCTCATCGTCTGAGTACTCGCACTCACTGTTCATATTGAGATGTTGGCGAGTACTGCCGAATTCGTCAGCCTGTTGAACTGAACGCAAGCGTTCATCCAACTCGGCTTGGAACTCTTTCTGACGTGCTTCGGCCCACGCCTTAACTTGATTTAGTGTTTGGCGAGGGACCCTCGTTCTTTTCTCCAACTGGGCATCAGTGAACCCCAGTGGAATATTTACTGCACTTGCCCCGGCTTGGGTAACCGGGGTAGTGTTCGTAAGATTTGTATAACCTCCGGTGTACCCCCCAGTTGCTGGGGTTGTGGTTACCGGGGTTTCTTGGTTGCTTACTGGCCTTGGGACCGGAGTAACGTTAACCATTTCTTCAGAAATTTTGAAAAAACTAAGAACTAGTTCTAGCTTTTATGCACGGATGGCGCCAATGAAGAAACACTAAGTGACCCGGGGCAGATTACGGATAATCTGGGGGTTAAGTAATGTTTCCCACGAGGATGAGGTCCAGCAGAGAAGGTTGTTCTTCAGGTGACCTGCAAGACAGACACCGTAAGCTCGTCACTGAGAAGGGGGGGTTCCTCCTTGTGACCACCCTCCGGCGTGAGAATCAGACTAGATTGCTCTGAATATAAGTGTATATTAAGAGATTGCTAGATAAGAATGAGATATTAGATGATGTCCTTACCATTCCAAGGTGTTGGAGTATTTATAGCCGAAGGTAGGTTTCCTAGAAGGTACAGCCGGCTGAATAGTATTCCTGTTCTACCAACAGTGGACTACGCACAGGCCATGCTGGTTGGTGGATAGACTACGGCCGACAGTAACAAGGTCGGCTGTATACTGTTCCTTTACTGTCGGCTATGCACTGTTCCACCAACTGTAGGCTGCGCACGTCCCATAGTAAGGGTTGGTGAGTAGGCAGCGACTAATAGTGACAAACAGTACTAGAGGGTGCTCCTCCTCGTACTGTTGTCGGTGAGCTGTCACCCTGTGATTGGTTCATGGGCTGTTCTGGTCAGATCGTCTGTTCTGCCCATACCTTAGTAGGTATAGTACAAAAGATCTTTCAGAAGCATATGGACTGGCTCATTTAGGCGTGATTATTCCCTCCTTGCTCATTACTTCAGGTGACAACTGAATTATTGAGCTAAGTGCCTTGTGCGTGTAGCCTTGCTGCGCGGGTGGCCTTCCCTGATGGCTTGTATCCGCAACTGCGGGAACAGGCGGAGTACTTCACCATTGGGAGGCATTTCCTGCGGGAACAGCTTGCGTACTGCGCGTAAGGACGTCACGTCTCTGAGCATGGTGGGTCCTGCTGGTCCAGTTGGTTTCTGCGCAGACGTCTCTCTTCATGGTGAGTCTTGCGGGTCCAACTGGGCTCTGCTGGGACCTACCTCTTCATGTAGTTTTGATCTTTTTTACATCTTCAGTTGGATCAATGTTTTTAGTTTTTGTTTTGTCTTCCTCATGCTGATTTTTTTATGCAGATTATTAATTTATGCAGATTATGACTATGGATGAAAGCAAAAGGATATTGGGTTCGTTAAGAAAAAACAAGAGACTTCGTTCTGAGGGGTTTTTCCTACCTTTTGTTTTTAATGTTTAGGTGAATTGTATTGACTAATTATTACATCAAAACTGTTTTTAATTCATAAACATTGGTTAAAGTGGGATTAGATACATGAATTTTTTATCTTCCAAATAGATAAAGAAGTTTTTTGTTTAACTTCTTATCTAGATGAAAGATCTATATCCTTTGACTAGGGGTCTATTCTTTGTGCTCTGAACTAGGCTATATTTTGCCTTTAGAAATATTCATAATTTTTACTTATATTTTCTATGTAAATATGAATCTTTTTAATGAAATATTTCATCAATTTTGGCTTTTTTTTATATTTTGCCTTTAGAAATATTCATAATTTTTACTTATATTTTCTATGTAAATATGAATCTTTTTAATGAAATATTTCATCAATTTTAGCTTTTTTTTTAAAATATTGTTTCGTTTAGAATGCAAAATATAAATAAAAATAAAATAGTTACGTCAATATGACATTAAAGTACCCCGTCCACCGGACGAGTATAAAACTAGTTTGTCATTATTATCATTATATATTAATTATTTATTTAATATTTAATATTATTTCGGTGAAAACAATTAACACAAATATATACCAAAAATCATTGTTATATTAATAAACTGTACAAATAAAAGAAAATACGACAACTAAAACATAAAAATCTACTACAGGAAGTCGTCTGTGTTCATGCCCAAGCCGTCGTCGTGGCCTCTGAACGCCTCGCCAACGTCGGTGTCGTCCTCTCCCCTGGGCCTAGGCCCCAAACCGTCTGCGGCATCCACGTCGTTGCGCTGTCCGCGTTTCACGCCAGACGTGCTCGCCTCGTGGTCAAAACTGGGGGGGGGGGGTGGCGGTGGCACGGTGTACTGCTGTCCAGACTGGTCCACTACTCGACTGCTAACAAGCCAGTCGATCTGGCGCGACATCTGGCTCATCCGCCAGTCGATCTGGCACGACATATGCCGCATCCCTAACTCAAGGGCCTCCAACCTAGCGTCGGTGGCGGGACCCAGACGCACCGCGCGATATGTGCATGGAATGTGCTGCGTTGGCCCCTAACAACAAAACATTAGAAATACGTTTAATACGAAGACGAATTAAAAGAAACGATAAAACGATAATATATTAAAACATACCTGAGATGCGCCCGGATCCTCAAGTCTGTCACCACCGTCGTCCGAATCCCCGCCTGCCCCCTCCCCCGCGTCGACAGGCTCATGGACAAGCTCCACCTCCGGTGCCGCGACTAGGGGAGGCTCGACTAAAGGCACCGGGAAGTAAGGCTCGCGTGCCCCCGACCTGGCCACCAGTCGGTCGTACAGGCCGTTGGGCCCGGGGAATGAACGCACAATGTGCATGCTGCCGCAACGGCTGCGGTCCAGCGGGCTTGGAGGGGTCGGCTCGATACGCAGGCCGTCCACCCGGTCTCCATGGCCTAGAGATATCGCAAGCTGGGTGACGTACCCGTCACCCATCAAGGACCCTCGTGCCTGCCTGAACTGGTAGGCGACAAAATAGTTTGCAAACCCCCTAGCGAGGTTGCAGTGCGTGTGAGTCAGCAGACACCTAAAGAAAACAGGTCGCGCAGGCTGAAGTGCTCCGTGCCCTGATTGCGACCCGCGATGGATGTCGCAATTAGCCTGTGTAGGTTTTAACATTTGTAATATAAGATAATACAATTTAGTAACAATAATAATATAATATAAAATTATATTATATAATATTATTAATATATATTACGTTATATTAAACAATATAATACATTTTAAGAATGTACCGGTGCAGTGGGTCCCTAATAGCTGAGACCTTGGACTTGGTGTCTAAGACCCTATCCCCAAAATCCTGATCGCTGATGGCCCTCCACCATACCCGCAGGTCGTCCTCCGGCATATGGTGGATGCTCTCCGTGTATATGGGGCTTCTCACCTCCTCCGCGGTGCATAAGCCCAGCAACCGCGAACTCCTCCATGGAGATATGGACGTCCTCCCCGAACATGCTGAAGGAAACCTCCGATCGTGTCGTATCGGCGTCTGGCACCCTTATCCGAGTCTCTGGCGTACCAGACGCACGGGGTCTGTAATAATATAATATAATATAATATAGTATAGTATAGTATAGTATAGTATAGTATAGTATAGTATAGTATAGTATAGTATAGTATAGTATAGTATAGTATAGTATAGTATAGTATAGTATAGTATAGTATAGTATAGTATAGTATAGTATTGTATTGTATTGTATTGTATTGTATTGTATTAAAAACATAACAACGTGGAGTAAACATACGTAATGTGTATGGTGGAGTAAACCTCCAGTGTCAGCTCCTGGTGCGCTGAAAGAGGCATACTAAAGCACCAGCTCCAGGGTGTATCCTATCCGACGTACTCAGCCGCCCGCTGGTGAGTGTCATAGGAGTCCAAAAACGACCTGGATATAACCGTGTTGGGAAAACGGAATATCTGGCGTAGGCGACTGTATCGTCTGTGGGCATCAGAACCTTCAATGAACTGCAAATGAGGGTAGGTGACCAACACGTCGTTACCCGGTGGGGATCCCCGGCCCCGGCCCTGCCACATCTCGTCCTCCTCCTCGAGCTCAACCTCAGTATGGTCGTCCCCAAACTATAATAATAACAAATAATAATAATAATAATAATAATAAATAATAATAATAATAATAATAATAACAATAATAATAATATTAATAAATAATAATAACAGTAATAATAATAATAAATAATAACAATAATAATAATAATATTAATAAATAATAATAAAAAATAATAATAACAATAATAATAATAATAATCATAAATAATAATAACAATAATAATAATAATAAAAATATATCAGAGGCGGCGTATAGGTCTATACGTCGCCGCTGACCCTCCCTGCAAACCGACTGCCGGACTCCGGCCATATTACGGCCGGACTCCGGCCGACGGTTTCAACCAACCTAACAACATCATCATCATCACATCATCATCATCATCTTAACATAATCATCATCATCAACATAATATTTAAAAATTACCTCCATGTCGTGTCGGTGGCGGGTCCAATCTCGTAGGCTCGTGTCGTGTGGTGTCGGTGTTGGTCCAATATAGATTCGTGTATGGATGCTCGGATGCTAGGGAGAGGGATTTCGAAATTTGAAATAAAGGGGGCGTCTGATCAGACGGGGCCTTATAAGGGACCTAATACGCCGCGTATAGATCTATACGCGGCTTATTAGTCTTATTTTTTTAATATTATTATTTGTTATTTATTTATTTATTATTATTATTAGTTACTATTTATTTGTTATTTATTTATTATTATTATTATTATTATTATTATTACTTTTATTTATTATTATTATTATCCATATAAGCTGTCTAGATCTACATTAGAGGGTTCCCTTTGCCAACCAGGCGTATCTGTTCGTACTCCTTCAAACGCTGTCCGTACCGTGTTTTCCATTCGAGAGTCGCTGGTACGGCGTTTCTTACCCAATTACGCTGCGGCGTAGGCATTGGGAAATCCCCTACCAGTTTAATATGTATCCAGTGATCACCTCCATAGTTAGCGATGCCTATAACCACTGGATCCGGATTCGAGTCAGGGCCGATTCTCAACGGGAAGTAACATTCGGTCTCATTGCCGTGTAGGTTGACTAACACGCACCCGAATGTTTGAGCGACCAAGTGCCCGTGAGCGGGCACGCTGAACCAATTCCTCGGCGGCGCCGGTTTGACCGTGGTGTAGTATGGAAGGCTGGAACGAAGCCGGTCATAAATTTTGGCATCCTCTTTCTTGAACATCGCCCTCCACCACCCTTCGTTCGTTTCCAGCTCGACCAACATTGCCTGCCTAACATCCGCCCAGTATTTCTCATGCCTCCCCAAACCCACGGAGATTGCTCGGAAACCGCAGTTACGTCTGGGCGTACGTTTTTGATGTCTGAGACGAACAGCTGTGCCCAACTAGGAATGTGGCTCTTAAACATTTGTATCGCCAGTACTTACGCTGGCGAAACCATCAAAGGAAACCCGAGGTGAGCTCTCGTAGGCTTCGGTGGCTTCGGTCGCCGCCGAGGAACTTTAAACCGCGACGTTGACTGGGACAACGAGGATGGGTGTGGGTTTCTTGGCTGGGCCCCTGTGACGAGGATGGGGTGTAGGAGCTGTGTCTAGGGAGATCTGGAGCGGGGGTGTAGGAGCTGTGTCTAGGGAGATCTGGAGCGGGGGTGTAGGAGCTGTGTCTTGGGGGATCTGGTTTTTTGGGACGCCCCCGAGGATCCTCTCTTTTTTCGGGTGACTTCTTTTTAGATCTCCCTGGAATAGCAGATAGGAGCTTCACGAAAAAACTTTTCTTTTGATTAGGGTCATCTATGGATGACAGCGTATCTGTGATTTCACGTATACCTGCTTCGTAGTCTGGCTCTTCGTTGGGCGGATAGGCTGGATCAAAATTAAGCCTCTTCCAGAACGGGTCAACATCTGTTATTGGGATACACGTGTCGTTATCTATGTATCCCTCAATTCGAAAAGCACATGGAAGCCCCGAAGACGAATACAAATGGTGGTCGCATGAAGCGCCTGTTAGGATTAAACGCACACACGAAACCGAACACACACACGAAAGCAGTAAACGAACACGAGGATTTAACGTGGTTCGGTCTAAACTGACCTACGTCCACGGGTGGCAACTAGGTATATCTTTATTGAGTGACAAATATTACAAGTACATAATGTTGTTTATATAGAGACTGAACTAGGGTTAGTAAATTATTATGCAAGAAATCTAAACCGGGCCGGGCTTGGGCCCGACCGCCCACACCCGTCTCCTCTTTTGACTTCATATAATAAACCGGGCCAACAAGGCCTACGAACCCAACAATCTCCCACTCGGAGGCCTTGAGTACTCTCGTCTGCACTCCTGATTGTACTTCTGTAATCTGAACATTAAACTTCTTCTAGTTGCCACCGCCTTCTCATCAATTAACCTGAAGGCCCGTTGAAGCTCCCCGGAACTCCAACACGTCAGTCACGGCTGAAACTGCCCCTGACCCATTCTCTGTCCCTACCGGCTCCCACTGTAACGAACTACCGGATCCTGAGATAACCTGAGAACAAACACTCTCCATATTCAGCAAGTAATTCATTGGAGAGACTTTTACAGCTGGAATACTGGTTTTCTTAATCCACTGTCGACCTGGAACTGTAACTGAAACACGACATGTGCTCCCACTGTCACGATGTCCCCCAACTGATTTAACCTTCCTAGCTCGTTCATCCTGAATCTTCACTTTGGCTCTGGGTTTGTTACTTGCAAAACGAACCTTCTTCTGCCCACGAGATTCTGTGAACCGGATTTTGTCTTTCACCAAAACTGGATCCACTCCTTTCGATGACATATCGACCATATACAACGAACCCATTTTCTTGCCACGAGCAACCACAAGATTCCCTTTGACTACTTTCCACTGCCCATTCCCGAACTTAACATCGTGCCCTTGGTCATCCAACTGCCCAACTGAAATCAAACGTTTCTTCAAACTTGGAATAACCCTCACGTCTTTCAAAGTCCAAGAAGTACCGGCTGAAGTTATCAAATCAACGTCTCCCATACCCGTAACCTCTAAAATATCATCATTCGCTAGTCGAACCTTTCCAAAATCCCCAAATTTAAGATTCTTCATCGTTTCACTACAGTGAGTGGCATGAAACGATGCACCAGAATCCATCACCCAAGCATCAACGCTACTCTCAACACTACAAACCAAAGCCTCATCACTACTGACCCCGTCATCTGTGTCGTCTTCTGTAACGTTCACCTCTTTCTTACCATTCGGACACTGATTCCTGAAGTGTCCTTTCTCTTTACAACCCCAACATTCAGTATCCTTACGAGTCTTAGACTGACTCCTCTTCCTGCTCCCACTGCCTCGCTGTTTTCCCCTACCTCTACCTTCTGTGACTAGCATATTGCCTGATGATTCACCTGAACTTCTGCGTCTTGAATCTTCTCCCAGAATCAGATCTCGAATCCCATCGAAAGTAATATTTGTAGACGAACTACAAACTGCAGTCACTGTTTGCGACCAACTGTCGGGCAAAGAGGATAATAACAAGAGGCCTTGAACTTCATCATCAAACTTAATGTCAACTGACACTAAGCGGGACAAGATCGAATTAAGATTATTGATATGAGTTGTAACTGACCCACCCTCTTTCATTCGAGTTGTCACTAGCTCTCTGATAAGATAGACCTTATTCGCTGCCGAAGGCTTCTCATACATGTTGGATAGTGCGTCCATCATACCACGGGCTGTGGTTTCTTTCATGACGTTAAACGCCACATCTTCCGACAACGACAATGTAATACAAGCCCTAGCTTTCTTGTCTAACTTCTTCCAATCTGCTTCTGACAACTTTTCTGGTTTTTCATCCTCAAACACTACATCCAAGTCTTTCTGACAAAGTAGTGCCTCAATCTGCATCTTCCACCAACCGAACTTCTGTCCGTCAAACTTCTGTATCGAAACCTTTCCGTCTTCTGCCATGACAATGACTAAAACGAAAAACTAGATAAAACACAGACAAACACGCAATGGCACGAGCCTGAACTTAACGACAGTTCTACTGAACTCTGTTAAACAATCAACCTATTTAACGCAGCGGAATATTGAACTGAAAATCAGAAACTGAAAATTTAAACTGAAACAATAAACCTGACAAACGCGGTTGGCACTGGTTTTGGTTTCTTTAACGCTTCTTCTAATTGACAACGGTTCTTCAACTAAAACAGGATCTTGATATAACTGTTCTTGACTCGTACTTTGGATAATATGATCTCGACCCAAATATTTCGTTGGCAAACTGCCAAAGTCTTTTGTCCCACAAAATTAATTAACTAGGTCAAAAGTGCATATCTTGGTCAGAGTTGTTGTCTCTTGTGTCTTTGCCACGCCACTATTTTTCTTAACAAAACACAAAACCTTAATATCCAAAATTTGCCTTCTTCCTTGATAACAAGCTTCTGCTCGACTAATAAGACAACTGTCGGCGCTACACGTTGGTGATGCAACAACTAATTGCTTTCAAACAGAACCTAACAATATCGTCGACGACGAGCGCAACGGCCGGCAATTACCCTTCTGCGGCGGCACAAAGAAACGGATGGTAGCACTGGTGGCGGCGGCGAAACCCTAGCAGCAGTTAGCAGTAACGCGGTAGAACCCTAGCTCCGATTCTGTTGCTGCGACGACGAAACCCTAGTGCAATAGGGTGGCGGCGGCGGAAGGTTTGGTGACGACTTGACTGGTTCCCGTGTTCTTCGTGTGATCCAACCTAAGCTCTGATACCACTTGTTAGGATTAAACGCACACACGAAACCGAACACACACACGAAAGCAGTAAACGAACACGAGGATTTAACTTGGTTCGGTCTAAACTGACCTATGTCCACGGGTGGCAACTAGGTATATCTTTATTGAGTGACAAATATTACAAGTACATAATGTTGTTTATATAGAGACTGAACTAGGGTTAGTAAATTATTATGCAAGAAATCTAAGCCGGGCCGGGCTTGGGCCCGACCGCCCACACCCGTCTCCTCTTTTGACTTCATATAATAAACCGGGCCAACAAGGCCTACGAACCCAACAGCGCCGCTGTCACGCATCTTGTGTATCAACTCATACTCGTTCACAAGTAGCTTCAGAGCGTGAATCGACACCCTGTTTAGTAGCTTCTTCAACCAAGCGTGCAGCGTGCTGTTAATGTCCTTCCATGACCTTGGAACGGGAGTCTTGAAAAGATTTACCGATTTCTTTCATCTGCGAGTTGACCATTTTAAGGATCTGCCTGGAAATTGTGTCGGGCGAGTTGTTGCTTCCATTGAGGTACCTTTTCAGATTTGCGTGCTGGCTCTCAACTCGGTTCGTCGTAGTTTGGCCGTAGTTTCGCCGTTCGTCGATCCAGCAGGCTACAAACCTGTGTTTGTATGGATCCAGCCAGCTGTTGCGAATGTATTGCCAGACCTCTGAGAAATAAAGGGAAACGTTATTAAGACGTATGTTTAAACTATTAAAAACTGTCAACTTATACGAAAGACTCACCTGCTCTATCGTCCTGTATCAAATGGCGTTCCATGTTGATGCGACGGTTATAGTACTCCTGTATCGTCAGAGACTGATACAGGACCTTCCACCAGTACGCGAAGTCCGTCTCCATATCCGTCCTATATAAGCCCTTAAATTTTCTCCTTATATTCTCGGATATGTGCCACCTGCATAAATTTTTGGTGGCATTAGGGAATACCGCGTCGCAGGAGTTCATGAGGGCCTGGTCCACGTCAGTCAGGATCACGGGTGGCTCCAGGCAGTCATCAAGCATTTGTTTAAGTTTCTCCAGAGCCCATGTGAAGTTTCTCTGCCGTTCCCTGATAACAAACGCTGTGGCGATGCAAAACAACTGTGACGTCGATGTCACACCGATAAACTGAACCAACGGCCAGTCGTACATGTTGGTGTTGTACGTCGTGTCAATCATCAACACCTCGGGGAACGCACGCCACATCTTATGTGACTTATTATGACATAAAAAATTTCCTCCGTCCTGTCGTCGGTATCATTCTCCCGGGTGTAGAACGTGAAACCGTTGCATGCGAGAAAGTTTTCCAGCGCCTGCATTGGATGAAATAAAATTTTAGTAAATATTACAAGCACATCATCAACACATTAAACTACAAAGGTTTTGAACTACCTTCATAGGGGTATCGCCTAGTAGCCCATCCCTCCTATTCTTGGCGGTGTGTTTGTATATATCCTTTATTGCAGGTTGCACACCGGGAAACTTTTCGCGGAGGGCTACTTCGATTTGAAGCGGCTTCAAGCCGGCCCTGTGTGAACTCTCAACTATCTCTAGCTGGTCGCTGTTCATTTTTCTAAAAGACGCACACCCCTCCTCAAATTCAACGGGATCGTGGTTGTGAGTCTCGTTTACCACCTGAACCCTCCAACATGCATCCCTCGAGTCATACCTACCCAGGATTTTAAACGGACAATATTTTTTAATGCTGCGGTACGTCTCACCGTCGCCTTTATTTTGGGTTCGCCTCCACGATTGCATGCAAGGTCCACACCGTTTTTTTTTTACCGCTGGATCACAACAACAAACCCATGCTCCCGTCCTCTAATTTTTACCCATTTCTCCAGCTCCTCGCAGCTCTCAAAAATCTGAAACATTTTTACGTTATTTATTAAATAACATACAAGTAAATATATTAACTTAAACAAAACACACGGTGTCTTACATCATCTTTTTTATACGAAACCGTCACCTCGAGTATGTAGTCATCATCGTACTCATCTTCGTTATTTGCGTTTGGCCCAGCATGATCGTTTCGCCCGTGGTGCGTTGAAGACTCAGTTTCGTAAAACGGATCATTTGCTATTGGTGGCTGGTACGATGACGAAACCTGACCTCCATAATCCAACCAGGCGACAGATGACGGGTACGCTGTCTGACTACCGTAATCTGATAGGAAGTACTCCTACCATATATAAATTAGAAATTAAAACATTAGTGTTAGTGATAATAATAATACCTATAATAATATGAAATTTTATATTTTAATAATAAATAATAATATTAAAATAATACTAACATTGTAATAATAATCATAATATTCATAATAATAATAATGATAATAACAACAACAACAATAATAATAAATAAAAAAAATAATACAATAAGAATAACAGTACAGGAAACCTGGTTCAAATTTGGCAAGCCCAGCGAGCCAGTGTTACCATAAAACTGTTCGGGCTGACCATAAGGTTGTTAGGGCTAAGTATCATACCCGACATACTCCTAACAAAACGTAATGTAGCAAGTGTTAGTAAAAAAAACTATCAACTTCATACTAAATAAATATATAACAATAACGGTAATAGTACGGGAAACATGGTTCAAATTTGGCAAGCCCGGTGAGCTAGTGTTACCATAAAACTGTCCGGGCTGACCATAAGGTTCTTGGGGCTGGGTATCATACCCGACATACTCCTAACAAAACGTAATGTAGCAAGTGTTAGTAAAAAAAACTACCAACTTCATACTAAATAAATATAAAACAAAACTTGGTTCAAGCCGGGTAACCACGACGTGCCGGGCTGATCGTTAGCGGCGTAACCCGCCCCCCCTCCGGAAATAAATGGTTAAACCAAGAAATTGTGGGTATATATATTACAAATGTAATGTTACTCAATACTTAAAATTCGACAGACGTCTGATCGATCAGTATATATAATAAACAAAGGAAAGGAGGGGAAGGGAGGGGAGCCTGCCTCCAATAATTCAAAAAAAGCAATACGCCGCGTATAGGGCTATACCGGCGTATGAGGATACGAGTTGACAACCTAGCCCAGCTTTTGCTGGGTAGGTTGTCAAGTAACTAATACGCCGTGTATAGAACTATACGCGGCGTATTAGTGAGCTTTTCTAGAAAAGCCCACCAGTTTGTCTTATTATGTTTTTTATTTTTTTTTCTTTTCTTTTCTTTTCTTTTTTGTTATTTATTGTTATTTATAATTATTACTATTATTAATATTATTTTATTTATGAATAACATATTATTATTCATAATTCAGCAAAGAGCGTACAGTAGCAGGGCTTATATGGAAAAATTGACATTGCGAAACGACCCTTCAATTTATTGGCTGCTATCGTTATGGACAACTTGAATTAGTTACAGTGATTACCTTGGGAAAAACTGACACTGCCAAACAAACCCTTTCTTGGATGTTCTCGGTATCGACATCTCAAATTTGCCTCTTCGATATCTTCAAACTCCAACAGTCTTGACCTTTGGCCACCACCGGCAATCGTAGTTGTGTTCACTCAAACCCATATCAGTCATCACTAAGCTTAAGCTTAGGCTTATTATTATTTTTATGTTTAGTTGGGGGTATTCTAAGTTGATCATCTTGCGTACATTAAAGAATTATCGGCTTATATATATACATACATATATAGTAGATGTGTGGTATAAGCATTCATTGCGCCGACATAACCAACACGAGATCGAGATATTAGTTTGATGAGTTTGAATCCCTCGGATCCTCGGTATCCGCTAACGGCAGCGATAACGGGAGCCCATACTTTGGACAGATAAGTGGAAATTTGGTTGTTGCTCTAACATAACGACCACCAGACTGAGATATTAGCCCGGACTTATCTGAACCGGTTGACACATATGCTGACGTGGATTTAGGCTCGGTGTTGACGCGGATATCAACACATTTTCTTACAGCTTTCGTTATCACGGGCATAATACACAATGAAAGCACAAACTCAAACAACAATCCCTATAATAGCAATTCTCTTCATTATTTTTCTCTTCATCTTGTTTGAGTGGTCGTTGAAGAGAATTGCTATTGTATGGATTGTTGTTTGAGTTTGTGCTTTCATTGTGTATTATGCCTGTGATAACGAAAGCTGTAAGCAAACGTGTTGATATCCGCGTCAACTAATATCTTAATCTGGTGCTCGTTATGTTGGAGCAATGACCGAATTTCCACCTATCTCTCCAAAGTATGGGCTCCCGTTATCGCTTGCCGTTAGCGGATACCGCGGATCCGAGAGATTCAAACTCATCAAACTAATATCTCTAGCTCGTGCTGGTTATGTTGGCGTAACGAATTCTTATATCGCACATCTACTATACATACATATGTATATATATAAGCCGATAACTCTTTAATATACAAAAGATGATCAACTTAGAACACCCCCAACTAATCATAAAAATAATAATAAGCCTAAGCTTAAGCTTAGACGACTGATATGTGTTTGAGTGAGCACAACTACGGTTGTCAGTGGTGACCGACAGTCAAGACTGTTGGAGTTGGAAGAAATCGAAGAGCCAGATTTGAGATGTCGATAACGAAAACAGCCAAGAACTTGAAAGTTCGTTTGGAAATGCCAGTTTTCCTAAGTAAGGCACTGTAACTGATTCACGATGCCCATAATGAAACCAGCCAATAATTTAAAAGTTCGTTTCGCACTGTCAATTTTCCCAAATAAGTCCTGCTACTAAACGCCCTTTGTCGAATTTCGAATAATAATAATATGTTATTAATAAGTAAATAATAATAAAAATAATAATCATAAATAACATTTTTAATAATAACAAAAGAAGAGAAAAGAAAGAAAAAGAAAAAGAAAAAGAAAAAAAACCATAATAAGACAAAATTGGTGGACTTTTTTAGAAAAACTAACTAACATAACCAGCACCCGTTTGATATAATACAATATTACATAGTATAATATAATATAACATAAGACAACATAATATAAGATAATATAATATAATATACTAATAACATAATATTATGTTATGTTATGTTATGTTGTATTATACAATGCGCTCTAAGAACGTACCTCCGAACGTCTTGCGTCGGCGCCTAACACCCGCATCTGAATCTCTGGCGTACATCAGGTACCAAATAATAATAATAATATTTTAATACTAATAATAATATAAAAATGAATATTTTAATACTAATAATTATATGTTTAAATAATATTATTTTAATAATAATAATATATCAATCAATCAATCAATCATGCCCAGTAAAATCCCACCGACAGCAAAGCTATAAGTAGGGTCTGGGGAGGGTGGGATGTAGGCACACCGTACCTCTATCCAAAGGAATAAAGAGGTGGCTTCCAGAGAGACCCTCGGCTCTAAGTACATGTGTATGAAGCAAAATAAAGGAAATCAAAGTTTAACAGTTATATAAAAACTACTACTAATTATAATAATATTAATAATAAGATCACAGTTTAACAGCTATATAAAAGCTAATAATAATTATAATAATAAGAATATATGTAAGGGAAATACCATTATGGTATGTGACCTAAATAAGTAAAGTCTAAGCCTAAGGTATTCAATTCTCTCTAAAAATCCTTAACTTTAATTCTACTTCTCCACGAATTCCTATCCTCAACCATGTCCCTGGAGAGGTTTAGGTCTATCAATTCATGCCTAATCCTCTCATCCCAAGTCAATTTCGGTCGTCCTCTACCCCTCCTCCCCTCTATAGTAATGTTTTCTACGGATCTAACAGGATTCGTCGTCTGTCTTCTCTTTACATGTCCAAACCATCTCAATCTCCACTCTCTTATCTTGTCTGCTATGTTCGCCACCCCTAATCTCTCGCGAAACACAACGTTTCTTATTCGGTCTAGCCTTGTGTGCCCACACATCCAACGTAGCATTCTCATTTCTGCTACCTCCATCTTCCGCACTTGTGCCTTCTTGATGGCCCAACAATCTGTTCCATATAGCATTGCAGGTCTAACTGCCACCCTATAGAATTTTCCCTTTAGTTTAGTCGGGAAACTCTTGTCGCACAATATACCTGTGGCTGCTTTCCATCTACACCATCCTACCTGAACTCGGTGGGTCACATCGCTGTCTAATTCCCATCGCTCTGTACAAATGATCCTAAATACTTGAACTTCGTTACATGCGGGACCACCTGCCCTTCAATTGTGATCTGTGCGTCTTCATTGTCGTTTATCCCACCAAAATCACAGTGGAGGTACTCCGTCTTAGATCGGCTAATCTTTAAACCTTTTGTCTCTAAGGTTGTTCGCCACTCCTCAAGCCTCATGTTTAGATCTTGTTTTTTCTCAGCAAGTAACACAATATCGTCTGCTGACCGTTAGTATCGTCTGCTGACCCTTAATAATAATAATAGTATTTTAATAAATACAATAACAATATTTTATTTTATTAACAATAATATTTTCATAACAATAATATTTTAATAGTAATAATATAATAAAAAATTTAACAATAACGGTAACAGTACGGGAAATCTATTTTAAGTTTGGGAGGCCCGGAGAACTAGGGTTACAGTAAAACAGTTCAGGCTCATATAGGTGGTGTCTACATAGTAGGCATGGTGTAGTATAACGGTCGGTGCCTAGACAAATTCAAAACTAAACCAGTCAACAAATCTCTGTCCTAACATGTACAACTATATCCTAACATATACTAAATAAAGATAAAGCGAAACCTGGTTTAAGTCCGACTGACCGTTAGCGCCGTCTGGCATCTCCTCGTCCGACTCTGGAAATATATGGTGGTTGGTGTTGGTTGAATGAAGAGGGTGAGGGTGGGTGAGATAAAAAAAAATAAAAGAGAAAGGATGGAGAGGGAAGGGAGGGAGCCGGGCTCCAATAATATACAAAACCCAATACGCCGCGTATAAGGCTATACACGGCGTATTAGGGTACGATTCGTCAACCCTATGACAGAGCCAGGCTAGGACGTCAAATCGTACCCTAATACGCCGCGTATAGCCCTATACGCTGCGTATTAGGATACGATCCGACAACCCTATGACAGAGCCGACTTTTCACGTTTCCAATCTCTAGAAGTGCTTAGCCAAAGGGAATCTCCACATACCCCTCGATGAAGTACATGTTGATGAATCTATGCGCGCGATGGAGAAACCCGTTGAAATCATGGATCGTATGGAGAAAGAAACAAAGCGTAGCCGCATTCCGCTTGTCAAAGTTCGTTGGGAATCCAAGCGTGGCCCCGAGTTCAATTGAAACGGGAAGACCAAATGGAAGCCAAGTACCCGCACCTCTTCGTTACGGCTTAATCTCTAATTTCGGGACGAAATTTCCAAAAGTAGGGAATGTTGTAACATTTCGGGTTTTACGTTCATTTTTTTTTGTAATCATTACCCGACCCGGTTCGTAGGCGGGTAAATTATCAATAAAAGATTCCTTTTTGTTTAATTTTTATATTTTATTATTTAACTATCCAAAATATGCAAATATAACCCTTAACTAAATATTGGATCACCTTTGTACCCTTATCAAAAATAGAAGGACCAAGTTGCAAAATCACTTCCCTCCTTCTTCCTCCTCTTACCCGTCGCCAACACCCCCCCCCCCCCAATTGCTTGAGCCTTAATTCTCGGGTGTAAGTGCAAAATTGATCTCACCAAATCCTTTCTTGATCACAAACGCCTCACACCGACATTTTAATTATAGAAAACGAATCAACAATAAACTAATTCGCTAAAATTGAACCACGGCTTGATCGACCTCTCAAACGCTATATAAACACAATCATTATACAATTAAATCACACCACACATTCCTCATAACCTCGCGATGCTAAACCCTAACCTAATTGCTAAATACGTAGCCGTCAGCACCTGTTGATCGTTAAAGCTCAGCCGCGACTCAACTGTTGGCCGTTAACCCTCATCTAGCAACCATAAATGGTAATTGAAGCATGTTTATAAATCGTTTTTGATCCAGTAACAATAACCCTAACTTAATTTGAACGAACATCAATCAATTAAACGGATTTGAATTTCTAGGGTTATAATTGAATTTGGGTACTGAGTGTATCTGGTTATATAGTTTAAGATCTGGTATGTCACACCCCAACCTAAGGCGGAAATGCCGAGGCGTGATCCGATTGCTCACAGCTCAAAGATTCTATCATATATAAAATGTGACAATATCTAATTAATTATTTATTCAAATAATACACACATTATCCAATTATAACAAACAATATACAAATATGAATATAAGCTCAATTAATGTATATTTTGATTATATCCTAAGGTCTTGCCTACATGCCCAAACTTCAATCTTCAATATAAGCAACCTGCATATGCGTATAAAATGGAGTTTTGTCAACATAAAGTTGAGTGAGAGTTTTGACACAACAAAATAAATAAGCATGACGTGATAAGTGCGGCAAATATAATCAAAACATAAACAAGTATGTGGACCGTTGCCAAGCGAATCGGGCGTTCGTCACCAGCAGGAACACCCGCTATATGATTGATTGAATAGTAATCCCAATATACGATTGATTGAATGGTAACACAAGTAAGCAAGTAGCACGTATGTTTGATTAAATCACTTACAATAACTCGTATGCATTTGTTTGAATATATATATAGTATGAAATACGAATACGTACGCATATGTCCCCAAAACGTTTAGAAAAGTTTGTAAAATAGGGGAATGATAAACTCACCTTAAGCGATTACTAAATGCAATTAAACGAGCTAACGAAAAAGCGAGTCGTCCACTACATGACAAACGATATATACAATTCAGAATCTGAGATTTTAGGATACGATAATATAAATAAAAAGAACTCGTGGCCACTAGAATCAATCCAAACGGACGTTTAGAACTCCAGTTATGTTTGTTTTAAGATTTAAGCGAGCTGGTACTGACCTGAATTCGAACAGCGAGTCGGAAGTCGGGTTTTGGGCAGTAAC